>NW_027531513.1:426081-435574 GCF_008692635.1 Crocuta crocuta | reverse complement strand
CCAATCATTTATTTTTGCTCTTGATTCCCTTGCTTTTGGGGATGTGTCAAGTGGAGGTCAAGGAGGTTGTTTCCTGCTTTCTTCTCTAGGGATTTGATGGTTTTGATGGTTTCCTGTCACAACTTTAGGTCTTTCATCCATTTTGAGTTTATTTTTGTGTATGGTGTGAGACAATGATCTAGTTTCATTCTTCTGCATGCTGCTATCCAGTTCTCCCAGCACCATCTGCTAAAGAGGCTGTCTGTTTTCCATTGGATACTCTTTCTTACTTTGTCAAAGATTAGTTGGCCTTACATTTGTGGGTCCATTTCTGGGTTCTCTATTCCAATTGTGTGTTTGTTTTTGTGCCAATACCATACTGTCTTGATGATGACAGCTTTGTAGTAGAGGCTAAAGTCTGGGATGGTGATGCTTCCCATTTTGGTTTTCTTCTTCAGTATTACTTTGGCTATTTGGGGTCTTTTCTGGTTACAAACAAATTTTAGGATAGTTTGTTCTAGTTTTTAGAAGAATGCTTGTGCAATTTTGATTGGGATTGCATTGAATGTGTAGATTGCTTTGGGTAATACCTAAATTTTAACAATATTTATTCTTCCAGTCCATGAGCATGGAATATTTTTCCATTTCTTTGTGTCTTTTTCAATTTCCTTTGTAAGTTTTCTATAGTCTTCATCATACAGATCTTTTACATCTTTGGTTAGGTTTATTCCTAGGTATTTTATGGTTTTGGTGCAATTGTGAATGAGATCAGTTTCTTGATTCCTCTTTCTGTTGCTTCATCATTGGTGTGTAAGAATGCTACTGATTTCTGTACATTGATTTTGTTCCCTGCAACTTTGCTGAATTCATGAATCACTTCTAGTAGGCTTCTGGTAGAGTCTGTTGGGTTTTCTATGTAGAGTATCATGTCGTCTGTGAAAAGTGAAAGTTAGATTTTATCTTTGCAAATTCTGATGCCTTTTATTTCCTTTTGTTGTCTGATGGCTGATGCTAGGACTTCCAGCACTATGTTAAACAACAGTGGTGAGAGTGCACATCCCTGTAATGTTCCTGATTTCAGGGGGAAAGCTCTCAGTTTTCCCCAAGACTGTCTTTTTTTATTCTGTATATTGCCTTTTCATAACACTTGTTCATCTTTTGTATTCAAGTATCAATCTTTTTGATTTAGAGAAGTTCTTCATGTAATTCACATCAGTTTGCTACTTGTTTTCAATTTTACAAATGGTGTCTTTAAATTTTTTTTAAATGTTTTATTTATTTCTGAGAGAGAGAAACAGCGTGAACAGGGGAGGGTCAGAGAGAGAGGGAGACACAGAATCTGAAGCAGGCTCCAGGCTCTGAGCTAGCTGTCAGCACAGAGCCCGACGCGGGGCTCAAACCCACGAACCGTGAGATCATGACCTGAGCTGAAGTCGGACGCTTAACTGACTGAGCCACCCAGGCACCCCGGTGTCTTTAAATTTTTTTTAATTTATTTTTTTCAACTTTTCTTTTTGAGAGAGAGTATGAGCAAGGGAGGGGCAAACGAGAAAGAGAGAGGGGATCTTTAAAAAATTTTTAACATGTTAATTCTATTTTTGAGAGATGGAGAATGAGCAGGGGAGGGGTAGAGAGAGAGGGAGAAACAGAATCCGAAGCAGGCTCCAGGCTCTGAGCTGTCAGCACAGAGCCACATGCAGGCTTGAAGCCAGGAACTGTGAGATCATGACCTGAACTGAAGTCAGACACTCAACCGACTGAGCCACCCAGGCACTCCAAGAATCTATAAAAATGTTAGTGTTTATTTTTGAGAGAGAGAGGAAAAAAGAGAGGGAGAATAAATGTGAGCAGGGGAGGGGCAGAGAGGGAGAGGGAGAGACAAAGTCTGAAGCAGACTCCAGGCTCTGAGCCATCAGCACAGAGCCCGTTGTAGGGCTTGAACTCATGAACCACAAGATCATGACCTGAGCTGAAGTCAGACACTTAGCCGACTGAGCCACCCAGGTGTCCCAAAGGAGAGAAAGAATCTTAAGCAGGTTCCATGCTTCAGCTTGGAGACCAATATGGGCCTTGATCCCATGACCTTGGGATCATTACCTGAGCAGAAACCAGGAGTCAGACACTTAACCAACTGAGGTGCCCCACAAATGGTGTCTTTTAAATCTTAAATAATCAAATCTGCTTTGGAGTTTCTTTTCGGTATGGCATTAGAGGTATAGGTATAGATATTGTTTTCATATGAGATTATTTTAAAGTCTGCTATACTTTGTCCATAGGTTGATTCTGAAAACTAAAATCCAATAAGCAGGTTTCACAGTATAATGAGTATGCAAGTGTGGTTTACTGTAAAAGGAGTACATTTGGGTTCTTAGGAAAATAAATGGAATCTGTTGATATTAACCTCATGCCTCAAAGAAACATGATATTAAGTACAAAGGATTCTGTCTCCCCCTCTCTCTCCCTCTTTATAATACTACAACACTTGTTCAGGAATGGTACTAGGTTTTAGTTTGCTTTATAACCATTAATTTTTGCATGCTTTGTTCTTGGTGTTTTTAACTGTCTCTCATATGAAAACATTACTTTGGTTATCAGTAGGATAGAAAGGAAGATGGATAGTCAAAATTAACGGAAACTTTGAGATATGGACTTTAGTCTCTATTTGCCTATCATTAGGCCTCAGTTTGCAGATGTATACAGAGTCTTTTGTTGGTGAAGATGTTAAGGATTTTGGACATGGGGGTATACCTGGAGCTGTCACGCCTAAAAGGCCAAGATTCTCAGTTCTTTATGGCCTCATTTCAAGGACTTTTTCAACTTCCACATCTTTACTTGTGAGCACATTGTCAGTAATTCCTTCTGAAACCTAGGGTTTGGGTAGGAACTAAGTCTGGTATTCCCACTGAAAGGTGAGCTCTAAATTGGGTGGGACCTCACAGAAGCTATTTGTTTCTTGGTGGAGCATAAGGAGAAGGTACTGGGAAATGTACATTTTCCCCAGGTGGCTCAGAAAAATGAGGAGGACATTTTCCAAAAAGCCATTAATCTCTAAAAAAGACTAGTTATCAATATAGCAATGTGACTATTATGTGGCACAGAATAATGTAGAGTAAGGCCTTTCAAAATCAGGCAGTTGGCACAGTTAGAGTTATTTTAAGACACTGTAGACGTTCTTAGGTTTCTCAATGCAGCATTATTTTTAAAATGATAGATTACATGTTTAGAATAGGGGCAGGCGAGGAGAGAAATGGAGCATATATTGAGTAGAAAAGTATTTCTTAAAAGGTCTCCCCTAAAAGATAAAATGAACTACCATACTGGTTGGGGTCATTTTCTCCTCTGGCTTCCTGTTACTGAATGGCACGTACCCATCCTCTTTCCCACTTGTGGATTAGAGATCTTTGCCAATACTTAAACACAGGGGTCAGCCCTCACCTCATTTACATCTCTTTTTTGCTTAAAACAGACAAGCCACAAACCCTGAATTCAAACTCATTCTCTTTGGATGGGTTGGGAATCCTGTGTCACATATCCATGACAGAAACTCACACATCTAGCTTTGGCATTAGGGTCTACTAAAAATAAGGCATGGATCCTAAGCTTAATTTCGATATATTATAACTCAGTCCGATTGTTATCATCCTCTGTTAAGTAAATCTGTGAACCATGCTGAGGCTTGGGTGCACTTGAATAGCAGACATAACAATTAGACTTTATAAAGCTAGAGTAATTGTCATGGTTGTCTCTGTTTATATACTGATTAAGTCCTGAATAAACCACCAATAACTGTGTGCCTCTGCCTTTTTTTTTTTTTTAATGTTTTTTATTTATTTCTAGGAGAGAGAGAGAGAGACAGCTTGATCAGGGGAGGGTCAGAGAGAGAGGGAGTCACAGACTGAAACAGGCTCCAGGCTCTGAGCTGGCAGTCAGCACAGAGCCCGACGCGGGGCTGGAACGAACGAACCCGCGAGATCATGACCCAAGCGAAAGTCGGACGCTTAACCAACTAAGCCACCCAGGCGCCCCTCTGCCTTTTGAAGTAATACCAAATTAGTAATCTAGGGGAGGCATAGATAGGGTTGATAATACACTTTAGTTAATAAATAGTTCATTTCAGCATGTCCTCTGAGTTTAAATACTTGGGATTGGCTGTGATTGAAATTATATTGCAGCAGGAATGAAAATATTTTCTGTAAAAAAAAAAAAAGAGTGACCATTAAACCAGTTTTTATGCGAGAAAGTGTGTATTCTCTCACAGAGACCACTTTAAGAACAACCTGAATAATGGAGTGACTTGTCAAAGTTTTATAAGTTGACATTTGGGGTATTTTTTATTTAAAGGTGACAATTGAAAGGTGGTTTAATGCCATTTTAGAAAAAGATAGAGCCTCTAATTTTATGCAATGCAGGATTACAGTTATGGAAAAGAAAATGACTTGAAATTATAGAACCAATTATGTTTATTTTCAGATTCTCTCTGGGGACAACGACAAAAACAGCCAGTACTAGGATTATTGGGTTTGAATAACTGAGAACCAGGATGTGAGAATTAAAATGACTGATTACGATATATTTCTCTCCTCCAGGGACTAATCAGGCTGGACCCTGCTTAGTTTGAGATCAGACAAGATCAGGCATGTTCAGGGTTTTATGGCCATAGGCTTACCATATATTTCTACTTATAACTGGCACACATGATTTTTATCCATTTAAAGACACTTAAAGTTACCTGCAGGCTTAACATTTAGCCTCAGATAATGAAATATTATTGCAGCTTTTTACAACATTATTATAGCTGTTTACAAAAGATGGCTGTACATACAGTCATCTCATTATGGCTAACTTGACTGACCTCAGATTGTGAGGTGGAACATATGCAGTCATATATGGAGGCTCTGGTCTTCCCTGCTTGATTGACATTTGTGTGAAGTTTCTCACCATTTGGGCTATGGATATGGCTGTTAGTTGGGTTGATTCTGGGGTGATGGCAGCCATCTTGTGGACTTGATGTTACACACTTGGAGGTGAAAGCAGCATTCTGGAAAAGGCGAGAGAGAGAGAGAGCGCGCGAGCGAGCGTGCACGAGCGAGCAAGCCCTGAGGTCCTTGATGATGTTATTGTGTTACAAAATTAACCAACTCTGAACCAATCACTCTACAGATTCTTGTTACGTGACATAAGTGCTCTTAGCTTTTTTAAATTTAAGTATGGTTGACATTCAATGTTATATTAGTATCAGGAGTACAAAATAGTGATTTGATGAATTTATATATTACACAACCCTCACCATAATAAGTATAGTCACCATTTGTCACTATCTGAGATTATTATAATTGTCTATGTTCCTTATGCTGTGCTTTTAATCCCTGTGCCTTATTTACTTTATAAATGGAAGTTTGTACCTCATAATCTTATTTGTTTTGCCAATTACCTACTCCCCTCCCCTCTGGCAAACATCAGTTTGTTTTCTGTATTTATAGATCTCATTTTGCTTTTCATGTATTCATTTGTTTCACATTTTCAATTCCACATATGAATGAAATCATATGGTATTTGTCTTTCTTAGTCTGATGTATTTTACTTACCCTAATATCTTTTAGGTCCATCCATGTTGTCAAAATGGCAAGATCACATCTGTCTTATGGCTGTGTAATATTCCACTCTGTGTATGTATGAATATATGTATATATGTGCATGTGTATGTATATGTGTCTGACATCTTTCTTATTCATTTACCTATTGATGGGCACTTGTTTGCTTCCATATCTTGGCACAATAAACATAAGGGTGCATATATATCTTTTTGATTTAGTGTTTTCATTTTGTTTGGGTAGATACCAAATAGTAGAATTATTAGATCATATGGTTCAGTAAAACCTTGGTTTTTGAGCATAATTCATTCTGAAAACATGTTGTAATCCAAAGCATTTGTATATCAAAGCAAATTTCCCCAAAAGAATTAATGGAAACTCAGATGACTCATTCCACAGCCCAAAAATACTCATACAAAAATGATTACAATAGTGTAATAAAATACAAAACAGAAAGAAAATATAAACTATAAAGAAAATAAATTAACCTGCATTTACCTTTGAAATTCTTCATGTCTGGTGTGACAGAGATGAAAGAGGAGGGTTACTGTGTAGGACAACTTTCACCATCACTAACGGAGTCACTGCTATCTATTGGCTCAATGGAATCTTTTTCTATTCATGCAACTTTAACAAGAAACCTATCCAATTATGCTTGTTTTTGCCTCCTTTTGAGGATTTTGTGGAAATGTTTAACGACATTGCATTGTCGTTAAACAGATTTATCACTTGCACTGCTACAACCTTATTCGGTGGTGGTTTTCAACAAAATTTTGCACTGTTTCCTATGTTTTACACATATTCCTAATCTCATTTGGAGTGAGGGATTACTCCATCATTTTCTCCTCTTCCTCTTCAGACAAGATACAGATGTAGACTTCTTTTAAAATCTTGCAATTTCGGCCACTTTGATAACTCATTCATACTTCTCAATGATTTCGTTCTTAACTTCTACAGTAATAATTTCCTCCTTCTTACTGCCTTTCTTTTCAATCTTTTCTGCCTGAGGGCCATTGTATATACCCACATGGATGTTGACTACAGAACAAGTTACTCATAATCCAAGGTTTTACTCAATTTCTATTTTTAATTTTTTCAGGAACCTCCATACTGTATACCAATTTACATTCCTACCAGCAGTGCACAAGGGGTCCTTTTTCTCCACATCTTCACCAACACTCGTTATCTTTTTTGATTCTACTGTTCTGACAGGTATAAGGTGATACTCATTGTGGTTTTGATTTGTTGTTCCCTGAAGATGAATGATGTTTAACCTCTATTCATGTATCTATTGGCCATCAGTATGTCTTCTTTGCAAAAATGCTTATTCTGGTCCTCTGACAACTTTTTTTTTTTTTTAAGCTAGAGGTGAGGGAGGGGCAGAAGAAGAGGGAGAGACAGAAGCTTAAGCACAGTCCGTGCCCTGCCTGACACAGAGCTTGATCTTATGACCATGAAATCACGACCTGAGTCTAACTCAAGACAAATGTTTAACTAACTGAGGTACCCTGATCCTCTGACTACTTTTAATTAGATTTTTTTGTTTGGTGTTGAGTTGTTTAAATTCTTTATATATTTTAGATACTAACCCTTTATAAAATAAGAACTTGCAAATACCTTCTCCCATTCAGTAGGTTACCTTCTTTTTTGTTAATGTTTCCTTTGCTATGGAAAAGCTTTATATTTTGATGCTATCTAAATTGGTTATTTTGTTCTTGTTTCCCTTACCTCAGGAGACATATCCAGAAAAATATTACTAAGGTTGATGTCTAGGAAATAAGTGCCTTCTCTTTTTAAAGGAGTTTTACCATTTCAGGTTGCACGTTTACGTCTTTAATGCATTTTGAGGTTTTTTTTTTTGTGAGTGGTGTTAGAAAGTGATCCAGTTTCATCCTTTTGCTTGTAGCTGTCCAGTTTTCCCAGCACCATTTATTAGAAAACCCTTTCTTTTCCTCACTGTATAGTCTTGGCTCTTGTTGTAGGTGAATTGACTGCACAAGTATGCATTAATTTCTATGCTTGCTATCCTGTTCCATTATCTATGTGTCTATATTTGTGCCAGTACCACACTGTTTTGGTTACTATAGGTTTGTATCCTGAAATTGATATCTTGTCATACCTCCTGGTTTGGTCTTCTTTCTCAAGATGGCTTTGGCTATTCAGGATCTTTTGTGCTTCCATATAAATTTTAGTGTTATTCTAGTTCCATGAAAAATAGTATTGGTTTTTTGGTAGAGATTGTAATTACGGTTACTCTTTAAGTTCTATGTGGCTATCAATTTTGTTGCTTGTTACTGAAGACGTTTTAACTGACAAGGTGAACATTTTATCTTTGGACTTCTCCCTCTGCCTATGCTAATTTTCTCTTATACACAATTATATTCAGTGTTGTTTATACTACCAGCCACTGGCATGCCTTGGAACTCTATTCATTTGGAACTGGTATGTACACTTGAGATGAGAGGATAATACCACTGATAGGATTGAAAATATTACAACATGAATCTCAAGTCTTGTGAAACATGTGTTCTAATTTGTTTTTACTAAAGGCAGCTTTGGTGCAAATACCAGTTTGCAGGATTCACTTTCCTTCCATGAGGTGCTCGCCATACCATAGGAGATAATGACAAAGATACATTTGGATTTTGAAATTTTATTTGTAACTCCCACATGAAGTCTTTCTAACTCTATCAGGTCAAAGAGCTTCTTTAATCTCTTCTTCCAGTTGGGTAATATTCTCATTAACTAGAGCAGTTCAGATTGTATATGATGAGAGGTCAAAACCAAGCTGATTTTCTTGTTTTTCTTCCTCCCACATTATTTTTCAAACAAAATTGGATCTAATCGTTTTAAGGAGTTTAATATGTTTTAGCAACAGCTTTGACTTACTAGAAATAGTCAGGGATTTATACACTGTCAAACTCTACAGTTGACTATGATTATATAGAATAATTAACACAGTCTGTCATCATCTCCTAATTATTAGGAAACTTTTAAGCTTAGGTAATGTTAACAAAGTTGTGTATTGATTTTTTAAAAAATTATCTTAAGATTTTATAATCAGGGATTGAAATGTTGGTTAAGTAGAGATGTGGTCTTGCAGCCTTGAAGAAAATGTTGATTCCTCATTGCATAGATTTACATTAAGTAAGCATGAACCATCAAACCTTAAACAATTATCCTTTACTGAATGTGATCTTTCATGATTAAAACTCCCTGTTCTTTTTACCAAGGAATGTTCTCTTGAACTGGATCAGGTTGGAAATGTCTTATTTGTCCTTCATGACTCAACTTACAGTGTTATATTTTAGATGGAGATTCTACCATTTGCCCACCCCCATTTTATTTATTGATGTTTAGAAGATAATTTATAAATATTGTTGAACGAGTTAAGAAAAATGGCTCTGTCAGGATCAACTTTGAATTCCTGTAACAAATATACAAAGTAATTGTGATGAGTCAAAACAGCTCTCATGTGTTCAATTATGTACACACTATCCTCTTAAGTCAGGCAGTGTTATGTGGATAGGATTAACTTCTGGACTGGTGGAGAGTGAACCAGTTGGTGACCTTAGTAAACTTAGTCTCCCACGAAAACAAAGGAACATGGAGCGAAACAACAAAAACCGCCATTTCAGAACTCTGGAAATTAACCAATGACATAGAAGAAACTGTCAGGCATATATTTAAGAGAAACTTTTGGCTATCTTTAGGTAATATAGTTAGGTCCTTGATGTTTTAACTTGAAGCTATTCCCATTCTCTCTACTTTCTTAGCTTAGTGAAATACTAGTGGCGGGTAACTTTGTAACCACTGGGGACTGACATCTTTTGGAGCTCTATAAATGCTTTATCCCCAGAACACAGTAAATATATGTGTATATATATATATATATATATTTTTTTTTTTTTCTAAATTTGTGA
>NW_027531513.1:379415-426055 GCF_008692635.1 Crocuta crocuta | reverse complement strand
CTAAATTTGTAACTATCTGTGAAACCTCTCTCTCCAGGGTATTATGGCTGATTGATTTAACTTAGAGCTCAGTTTGGTGGAAATGCTCTGCTTCCAGAATTTTAATGAAAATCGTAAAGTCAGCTAGCAACATCACAGCTGCTTAGGGCTGTGGTTTTAGTAGGGGTAAATGAGATCTTATGTGGGAATTTAAAAAGTTTACAAACTATGACCAAGTGAGATTTATACCAATAATGCAAGGCTGGTTTAACACAAAATCAACAGACAAACAGAAGAAAAGGACAGAAATTACACGGTTATCTCAATAGATGGAGAAAAAAGCATTTGATAAAACATAACATTCTTTCATAATAAAACCACTGAGTAAAGTAAATATAGAAGGAAAGTTCCTTAATCTGATAAAGGATATCTACAATAAACCCCAAATTAACATCATACTTCATGTTGGAAGCCTGAATTGCTTCTCACTAGGATCAAAAACATGGTAAGGATGTTTGCTCCCATCACTTCTAAACAGCACTGTATCATAGGTTCTAGGCAGGGAAATTTTGCAGCACAGGAAATAGAAGGCATCTATATTGGAAAAGAAGAAACAAAATGATTTCTATTTGCAAATGACATAATATTATATATGGAAAATTCTGGGGAACCCACTAAAAATTGAACTGATTAAAAGTCCAATGAAGTTGCAGAATACAAAATCAATGTTCCAAAATCATTTTTATTTCTATTTGCTATTGATACACAATCTGAAAAAATTAAGTAAATTTCATTTACAGTGACATAAAGAATCTAACAAAATAATGGCAAAACTTGTACAATGAAAGCTACAAAACATTGTTGAAAATAATTTAAAAATATCTAAATAAATTGGAAGATATTCCTGGTTTATAGATTGATAGATTTAGTATTAAGACAGGAATGTTCCCAAAATTGATATACCCATTCAATAAAATTTCTAAAAATAACTGTTGCCTTTTTTCTGCAAATACTGGCAAGCTGGTCACAAAATTCATATAGTATAAAAGAGGACCAGAATAGCAAAGAACAAAGCAGAACGAGAAGAAGAAAACTATGCTTCAAAACTCACTCTTCATGAATTCAAAACCTACTACAAAGTTAAGACAATGTGATGCTAGAATAGGGATGGACATAAAGATTAATGGCATAGAATTTGGAGTCCAGAAATAAACCTTTACATTTATGGTAAATTAATTTTCAACAAGAGTACCAAGACATTTAAGTGAGGGAAAGAAAAGACTTTTCAACAAATGGTGCTGGACAAGTGGATATCCATATGCAAAAGAATGAAGTTGGATATATATCACATATAAAAGCTATTTCCAGGGGTGCCTGGGTGGCTCAGTTGGTTAAACTTCCACCTTTGGCTCAGGTCATGATCTCATAATCTGTGCGTGCATTCGAGCCACAGGTCGGGCTCTGTGCTGACAGCTCAGAACCTGGATCCTGCTTTAAATTCTGTGTCTCCTTCTCTTTTCTCTGCTCCTCTCCACCTCATGCTCTGTTTGTCTATCTCTCTCAAAAATAAGTAAACATTAAAAAAAGCTTTTTCCAGTGGATCAACATCTTAAATACAAGAGCTAAAATTAGAAAATTGTTTGATGAAAACATAATAATCTTTAGAACCTTTGGTTAGGCATGATTTCTAAATTATAACACCAAAAGCACATGGAACAAAGGAAAAATATATAAATTCCCTACCTTAAATTAAACTTACGTATTATAAAAGATATTATCAACAAAGTGCAAAGACAGGGTTAGAGTACAAAACATGGTAAATTGACATTTCTACACATTACTGAGTGCTCACACATTAAGTGTAGTCACTATCCTATTGCCTAGGACCCAGCAATAGCACTGCTAGGAATTTACCCAAGGGATACAGAAATGCTGATGCATAGGGGCACATGTACCCCAATGTTCATAGCAGCACTCTCAACAATAGCTAAAACATGGAAAGAGCCTAAGTGTCCATCAACGGACGAATGGATCAAGAAGATGTGGTTTATCTATACCATGGAATACTACATGGCAATGAGAAAGAATGAAATCTGGCCATGTGTAGCAACATGGATGGACCTTGAGGGTGTTATGCTGAGCGAAATAAGTCAGGCAGAGAAGGACAAATTATCATATGTTTGCACGTATAGGAGGATTAGGAGGAACTTGACGGAGGAGCAAGGGGGAGAAGAAGGGGGGAAATGGTGGGGGAAAGGGAGAGAGGCAAACCATGAGAGACTCTTGAATGCTGACAAAAACTGAGGACTGATGGATGTGGGGGGGAGGGGGGATGGGCATGGAGGAGGACACTTGTGTGGATGAGCACTGAGTGTTATGTGGAAACTAATTTGACAATAAACTATTTGTAAAAAACAAAAAAGTGTAGTCACTATCTATCATACAAACTTACCATACTATTATTGACATATTTCCTATGCTGTGCTTTTCATCCCATGAATTACTTATTTTACAACTGGAAGTTTGTACTTCTTATTCTCCTTTACCTATTTTGCCCATGCATCCAGCCCACTTCCCTTTGGCAAACATAAGTTTATTCTCTGTATGATTCTGTTCCTATGGTTTTGTTTGTTTTGGTTTTTAGATTCCACATGTATGTGAAATCATATGGTCTTTACTTTTCTCATTCTGACTTACTTAGCATATTCCTTTTCAAGTCTACCCATGTTATTGCAAATGGCAAGACTACATTCTTTTTCATGACTCAGTAATATTTCATTATATAAGTATGTATAAATATATAAAAATATATAAATATTATACATATATTCCACACACACATACCACATATGTATATCTTTGCTATTATAAATAATGCCTCAGTGAACATAGGGGTGCACATATCTTTTCAAATGAGTATCTTTGTTTTCTTTGGGTAAATACATTGTGGTGGAATTACTGGATCATATGGAATTTCCAGTTTTAGATTTTTGAGAACTTCCATGCTCTTTCCTAGAGGCTGCACCAGTTTACATTTCAACCAGCAGTGCACAAAGAGCTTTTTTCTCCACATCCTTGCTAACACTTGATATTTCTAGTCTTCTTGATACTAGCCCTTCTGACAGGTGTCTGTTGGTATCTCATTGTAGTTTCATTTATACTTCCCTGATGATTAGTGATGTTGGAGCATCTTTTCATGTATTTGTTGGCCATCTGTATGACTTCTTTGGAAAAATGTCTGTTTAGGTCTTTTGCCCATATTTTAATCAGATTGTTTCTGTAGTGTTGAGTTGTCTGAGTTCTTAACATATTTTGGATGTTAACCCATCATGGAATTTATCAGTTGCAGATATCTTCTCCCATTCTGTAGGTTGTCTTTTGTTTTGTTGATAGTTTTCCTTTGATATGAAAAAGTTTTTATTTTGATATGCTTCTAATAATTTATTTTTGCTTTTGTTTTCCTTGCCTGAAGAGACATATCTAGAAAAAGAATGTGAAGTCTGATGTCTAAGTGATTATTGTCTATGTTTTCTTTTAGGAGTTTTATGGTTTCAAGTTTCACACTTAGGTCTTTCATACATTTGAATTTGTTTTTGTATATGGTATAACAAAGTGGTCCAGTTTCATTCTTTGACATGTAGCTGTTCAGTTTTCCCGACACCAATTATTGAAGAGACTGCCCTTTTCCACTGTATATTCTTGTCCTCTTTGCATAGATTAATTGGCCATATAAGTGAGGGCTTATTTCTGGGTTCTCTATCCTATTCCATTGATTGTGTGTTTCTGAGAATTTATCTATTTATTCTAGGTTTTCCATTTCTTGACGTAATTTTTTTTAGTAGTCTCCTACAGTCTTTTGTATTTCTGTATTGTCTGTCGTTACTTTAATTTCTGATATTATTTATTTGAGCTCTTTTTTTCTTGAGGAATGTGGCTAAAGGTTTATCAAACTTATTTATCTTTGAAAAAGAACAAGCTCTTGGTTTATTGATATTTTCTATTGTTTTCTTAGTCTTTATTTCCACTCTGATCTTTACATTTTTCTTTCTTATACTAAATTTGGGTTTGTTTGTTCTTTTTCTAATTGCTTTAGGTATAAGGTTAGATTGTTTACTTGAGATGTTTCTTGAGGGCCCCAAAGTTTTAGACCATTGTGTTTTCATATTCATTTGTATCCTTGAGTATTTTTAGTTTTTAAAAATTTCTTAGTTGACCCATTGATTATTTAGTAGTATTTATTTCTTACTTTACACATCTTTGTGTTTTTTTCCATTTTTTCCTTAAAATTGATTACTAATTTTATGCTGTAGTAATGGGAAAATCAGCTTAATATGAATTCAGTATTCTTAAATTTATTGAGGCTTGTTTTGTGGCCTAACATGTGATCTATCCTGTTGAATGTTCCATGTGCATTTCAAAAGAATGTGTATCTACTCTTTTTGGATGGAATATATATATTATGTTCTGTGTATATCTGTTAAGTCCATCTGGTCTAATGTGTCATTCAAGCTACTTTCCTTATTGATTTTCTATCTGGATGATCTATACATTGATGTAAGTAGGATGTCTAAGTTCCTCACTGTTATCATATTACTGACATTTTCTCTTTGTATGTCTGTTAATTAATTTGCTTTATGATTTAGGTGCTCCAATGCTGGGTGCATAGATATTTACAATTGTTATATCTGTTTTCTTGTTGGACTAATACCTTTATTATGTAATGGCCTTCTTTGTCTATTAGTGGTCTTTTGTTTTAAAGTCTGTTTTATCTGATAAAAATATTGTCCCTCCGACTTTTATTTATTTACTTTTTTTACTTCCAATTCATGGAGTGTCTTTTTCCTTGCTGTTCAGTCTCTATGTGTTTTTAGGTCTAAATAGAGTCTCATAGTTAGGTCTTGTTTTTTGTCCTTTCAGTCATCCTGTGTCTTTTGATTGGAGCATTTAGACCATTTACACTTAAAGCAAATTATTGATAGGTATATACTTATTGCCATTTTTGTTAATTTAAAAAATTTTTGTTTTTGTAGTTCTTCACTGTTCCTTTCTACTTTTCTTGCTGTTCCTTATTAATACCTTCCTTGAATGTTATGCTTAGATTCTTTTCTCTTTATTTTTTTATCTTTTTTAAGTTTCTGGTATGTGGTTTATATAAAATATACTTAGTATAAAGCATTCTATCTTAAGTCGATGGTTACTTAAGTTAGAACACATTCTAAAAATACTACATTTTACTACCCTCTCTCCACGTTTCATGTGTATGTCATATTTACATTTTTAATTTTGTTAGTGTCACCTAATATTTAGATATATTTGACTTCACTTCTTGTGTCTTTTGACCTTTCTACCAGCTTTATAAGTGATTGATCTACTACCTTTAATTTATGTTCATTTTAATTCATGAATTTTTTACTTTCATACGTATATTTTTTACTCTCATTACAGCCTTTCTTTTTCACTTAAAGAAATCTCCTTGACATTTCTTGTAAGCCTGGGTTGCTGGGGATGAACTTCTTAAATTTTATATGTTTGGGAGGTGTTTTAGAGCTCTCCTCCTTCATTCTGAGTTACACCTTTGCTAGGTATAGGCCTTTTCTTCTCAGTGCTTTGAATATATCATGCCACTCTTTTCTGGCCTGTAAAATTTCTGCTGGAAAGTCTGCTTATAGTGTTGGGGGGTTTCTCTTGTAATGTAACTAGTTGCTTTTCTCTTGCTGCTTTTTTTCTTATCTTTAAGGTTTGGCATTTTAATTATTTTGTGTCTTGTTTTGGACCTCCTTGGGTTCATCTTATTTTCGGCTCTCTGTGCTTTCTGGACCTGAATATTTATTTCTTGCCTCAGACTGGAGAAGTTTTCAGCTATTATTTCTTGAAATAGGGTTTCTGCCCCTTTCTTTATCTCTTCTCCCTCGAGGACTCCAGTAATGTGAATGTGAGTCTGACTGATGTTACAGACATCTCTTAACCTATCCTTATTTTAAAAAAAAATTCTTTTTGCTTTTTAGCTTGAACACTTTCCATTACCCAGTCTTGCAAATCACTGATTTGTTCTTTTGTATCCTCTAATCTGCTCCTGATTTCCTCCTGAATATTTTTCATTTCAGTAATTGTGCTGTTCTCCTCTGATTAATTCTTTCTTATATTTTCTATCTCTTTGTTGAAATTCTTACTGAGTTCATTCACTCTCAAGTCCTTTCAACATCTTTATGACTATTACTTTGAACACTTTATCAAGTGGATTGCATATCTCTGTTTTGTTCTTATTCTAAAGTTTTGTCTTATTCTTTTCTTTCGAGTATATTCCTCTGTCTCCTCATTATATATATATTTTTCTTTGTGTGTTTGTTTTTATGAATCAGGAGAAGAGCTATCTCTCCTAGTCTTGAAGGAAAGGCTTTGAGAGTAACATCCTCCATGTAGACTGCATCTTGGCAGCTTTGGCTGGCTGGCTGGAGCTGTAGGAGGTGGAAGCTGGGGGTCCTGGGATACTTTGTACTGGGGCCACTTTGGTGGGATAGCTGGAAGTAAAGTATGGGCCATGGGATCCCACAGTGCCTCATACAGAGGGCACCCTGGAAGAACAGCTGAAGCTTAATAAAGTTCAGGCTGGGGTTCTTAGGGCATTCACAGGGGGCACTCTGGTAGGATGGCAGGAGCTGAAGTAGGGACCAGCCAATGGTCGTGGCATGGTCTCCTCAAGAGGCACCCTTGTGGGGAGGCTGGAGCTGATACAGGCACTGGCTGGGTGGTCCTGGTGTGATCCATGTAGGGGGCTCCCTGGTGGAACAGAAAGAGTTGAGGCAGGAGCAGGTCAGGTGGTCCTATGGTACTCCACACAGGGATCCCCTGATGAGTCACCTGAAGTTGAAGCAGGTGTGGGCCTTGTGTTTCCTGGGGTGTTTTGTTCCTGTGTCACCTTGGCAAGATAACTGGAGCTGTAGTGGGTACTAACTAGGTGTTCCGGAATGTGCTGCCCTGGGTCTGCTTTGGTGGGATGCCTGAGGCTTTTGTGGATGTAGATGGTGGGGCTGCCTTGGGAAATTGGCTAGGGCTGGTGTGGCCTAGGGGGCATGTGGCTTGTTGAGTCAGCAGGCTGACTAGGGCACCAGGACCTTGGTTCCATCTACACTATCAAGTGAAGTGGGGGTCATAGACATTGGTGCTTGCCTGCCCCTCTGACACCACATCTCCCAAAGCCTTTTCCTTATGTTCTAGTTGCCCTTTTAAACTGTGGCTTTTTTTTTTTTTCCTACCCCAGGGCAGTTGAAGCTGCTCAAGGTCCCTAAGTACCATCTCTCCCCACTGTAGTTCCCAGAATTGGAGGTGGGGTTCCCATGGTTACCATAATTCTGTCTCTCCTGCCATTCTTCTTGTGGTCCCTCTGTCCTTTTTTGCATTGAAGCTGTTCAGTCAACCCTTAGTTCTTCATGGATAATTGCTCTATATGTAGGTGTAGACTCAGTGTGTTCGTGGAGGAGAAAAGAACAAGGTCTTCCTACCTTGTCATCTTGCACTCTAAGGTTTTTTTCTTTAAACTCCGTGCTACTATTTTTTTTTAAGTTTATTTATTTTGAGAAAGAGAAAGAGAGAGAGAGCACACAAATGAGGGCAGGGCAGAGGGAGAGAGAAAGAATCCCAAGAGGTTCTGCACTGTCAGCACGAAGCCCAATGTGGGGCTCAAAATCGTAAATCATGAGATCATGATCTGAATTGAAGTTGGATGTGTAACCAGAAGAGCCACCCAGACACCCTTCTGTTTAGTGTTTTACTTTTTGTAAGGTCAATAGCAATGTTCCTTCTTTTATTCCTGATTTTAGTAGTTTGCATAATTTTCTTTTCCGGTCAGTATATTAGTGTCTTGTGGCTACTGTAACAAATTATCACAAACTGGGTGGCTTAATAATATTTATATTGATTACATGTTGAAGTGATAATTTGAGTATGCAAAATGTATTATTGAAATTAATTTCATTTTTAAACTTGGCTTCCGGAGTCAGATGCATAACTGACTGAGCCACTCAGCAGCCCTTAGTGAGACTACTTTACTTTGCTGAACACTATATTTTAATGTTTTGAGACCATTAAAGCATGTCACTGAGTTTTAAAATTTTAACTATTATGTTTGGCATTTCTGGAATTACTTTTAGCTCTTTTTTCCCTCAAATTTACTAGTCATTATTTTGGTCTTTTACCGTTCATATTTTTTTTTATAGTTTAAAAGAAAATAGTAATTACATTTCCTATTCTAGTTTTGATAATTATAATGTTAGATGACTTTGGGTCTGATTATTCTACTGTCACTGTTAGTTTTCACTCATGGTGCCTTTTTTCCTGGCATGTTGCATGATTTTTTACTTTGACCTCATGATACTAAGAATTTAATCTCTGGAGATCTTTTGAGGTTTGTTTTGAAAGTGGGTTTTTCTAAAGATTTGTACCATTTTTCTCATTTCTGTATTTTGTGTTTACTTTTAGTTAAGGTAGCATGAATTAAGGCTGGAAAATCACTGAGATACCACTTCAAGGTAAAAAGTACTCAGTACCAAATTTCTTTTAGAGTTTCCTTATACTCCCTGGTGGAGTAGTTAATTTCTATTCAATATTGAATGGTGGCTCTGACACAGCTTTTAGGGATATCTTATTCTATTACATTTTATATTTGGGCTTTGTCTACAGTCCTTTTTTTTTTTCTCTGAACTTGAAAACCCAAGTTCACTTAGTTTCACTATTGCTCTTTTGTGAAGGAAGACTTTAAAAGTATTTTTATCTGGTACCTTTTTTTTTTTTTCCATCAAGTGAGTCAGGGTATCTGGTCTGCCTTGCTCCATGAAACAGAATATTCCATATATAGATTTACCAACATCATACTGAAATTAACTTCTTTTTTAAAGTTTTTTTTTAAAAATTCCAGTTAACATACGGTATAATATTAGTTTGAGGTGTACAATTCAGTGATTCAGCACTTCCATACAATACCAGTGCCCATCATAACAAGTGCGCTTCTTAATCCCTATCTCCTGTTTAACCTATCCTCCACCTACCTCCCCTTTGGTACTGTCACTGTTCTCTATCATTCAGAGTTTGTTTCTTGGTTTGCCTCTCTCTTTTTCCCTAATGTTTATTTTTTCCCTTAAATTCTGCATATGGGGACAATCATATGGTATTTGTCTCTCTTATGACTTATTTTGCTTAGCATGATACTCTCTAGCTTCATCCACGTCATTGCAAATGGCAGAATTTCATTCTTTTTGATGGCTGAGTAATATTCCATTGCATATATATGCCACTTAGTTCTCATCCATTCATCAGTTGATGGACATCTGGGCTCTTTCAATAACTTGGCTATTGCTGATAATGTGTCTATAAACATCAAGGCGTATGTATCCCTTTGAATTCAGTATTTTTGTGTTCCTTGGGTAAATACCTGGTAGTACAATTGCTGGATTGAGGGGTTTTATTTTTAATGTTTTGAGGAACCTCCATACTATTTTCCACAGTAACTGTACCAGTTTACATTCCCCCCAATAGTGCAACAATGTTACCCTTTCCCCACATCCTCACCAACACCTCTTGTTTCTTGTACTATTAATTTTAGCCATTCTGACAGGTGTGAAGTCATATTTCATCATGATTTTGATTTCTGTTTTCTTGATGATGAATGATGTTGAGAATCATTTCATGTGTCTTTGGCCACTTGGATGTCTTCTGTGGAAAAAAAATCTATTCATGTCTTCTGCCCATTTTTTAAAGGTTATTTATTGAGAGAGAGAGAGGGAATTGGAGAGGAGCAGAGAGAGAGGGAGCTGGAGAGGGGCAGAGAGAGGGAGAGAGAAAATCAAGCGGGCTCCTTGATGTCAGTGAGAACCAGATGTGGGGCTTGATCTCATGAACACTGAGATCATGACATGAGCCAAAATCAATAGCCAGACACTCAGCCAAATGAGCTACCCAGGCACCCCATCAGCTCATTTTTTTAAACTAGATTTTTTATTTCTTGGGTGTTGTTATTTTTAAAAAAAATTTAATGTTTTATTTATATCTGAGAGAGAGAGCAAGAGAGCAGGGGAGGGTCAGAGAGAGAGACATAGAATCTGAAACAGACTCCAGACAGAGCCCGACGCGGGCTCGAACCCACGAACCATGAATTCATAACCTGAGCGGAAGTTGGATGCCTAATCGACTGAGCCACCCAGGCGCCCCGGGTGTTCAGTTTTTTTATTTATATATTTTCCAATAGTAACGTTTATCAGCTATGTCACTTGCAAATATCTTGAACCATTATGTAGGCTGCCTTTTAGTTTCGTTGATTATTTGCTTTGCAAAAGCTTTTTATCTTGTTGAAGTCAAAATAGTTTATTTTTGCTTTTGTTTCATTTGCCTCAGGAGACTTACCTAATAAGAATTTGCTATGGCCCGTGTCCAAAAGTTCAGTGCCTGTGTTTTCCTTTAGGATTTCCATGGTTTCCTGTCTCACATTAAGTCTCTAATACATTTAGACTTTATGTTTGTGTGTGCTGTAAGAAAGTGGTCCAGGGTCATTCTTCTGCATGTCGCTGTCCAGTTTTCCCAACACCATTTGTTGAAGAGACTTTTTTCCATTGGATGTTCTTTCCTGCTTTGTTGAAGATTAATTGACCATATAGTTGTGGATTCATTTCTGGGTTTTCTATTCTGTTTCACTGATCTATGTGCGTATTTTTGTTCCAATACCATACTGTCTTGATACTGTGGCTTTGTAAGATAACTTAAAATCTGGAATTGTGAAAAACCTGTCTTGTTTTTCTTTTTCAAAATTGCTTTGGCTATTTAGGGTCTTTTATGTTTCCAAACAAATTTTAGGATTATTTTCTCTAGCTCTGTGAAAATTGTTGTTGATATTTTGATAATGATTACATTAAACATGTAGATCACTTTTCATAATGTAGACATTTAACAATATCTGTTAATCCATGAGCACAGAATGTTTTTCTGTAATTTCTACTAGGCTGCATGCAGTTATTGAAACATAAAAAATAACCTTCATGAGCAGAGTGACCGTTAACCTTTTTACCTTAAGTAGGATGCTTTTCAGAGTGAAATAAGCCATGTTTAATAATCAGAGAAGAACTATAGGCATAATATGTGACTGTTGTAGGCCACCAGGACATAGTTCATCTCCTTTATCAAACAAAGTCAAATCGTGAGATCATAGGTGAATTAGTTTCTTCAACTGTGTAATTTAATGCAGAATCTGTGAATTTGAACTACTTAAAGAGATGGGAGGTTTTCCAATGGAGATGATAGAATATAATCATTCTAGAGTTATATGTGTTTTAAATTCTGGTTTTACTGTTGACTACTTGTTTGTCCTTAGGTGTTTTATTTAACTTTACTGACATTTAATTTTCATGTACATCATATATATAGCATGAGAGTAATAAACTATCTCCAGATGTTATTGTGAGGATTATGTAACATGCCTGATAGGGTAATTCTCACTCTCTTAATAATAGTAGCTATTACTTTACACACATGACTTTTTAAAAAATAATAAACGACTTACAGACTCAATATTCCATAATATACTTTTGGAACCTACAGGTAATGTAGAGTAAATGACTCAGGAACTTGAATGTGACAGAATTAAGAAAGAAGATACAACTGCTTGAAAGCAGTTTGTGATCAGTACCATAAGTTAAAGTATGTGTGGATATAATTGTAAATGTTCTTGATTTCTGTAATGAAAACTGCCCATTTATAGGAAGTCATTCCTTTCTGTAGATTATTGCTATGAACTACTCCTGGGTCCCAGAAGGAATATTATAGTCTTGAGGCAGCAGAAATATACAGTTTAAAAAATGGTGCCTTACCCCCCTACACTGTTGGTGGGAATGTAAACTGGTGCAGCCCCTCTGGAAAACAGTGTGGAGGTTCCTCAAAAAATTAACAATAGAACTCCCCTATGACCCAGCAATAGCACTGCTAGGAATTTGTCCAAGGGATACAGGAGTGCTGATGCATAGGGGCACATGGACCCCAGTGTTCATAGCAGCACTCTCAACAATAGCCAAAACATGGAAGGAGCCTAAGTGTCCATCAACGGACGAATGGATCAAGAAGATGTGGTTTATCTATACAATGGAATACTACATGGCAATGAGAAAGAAGGAAACCTGGCCATGTGTAGCAACATGGATGGAACTTGAGGCTGTTAGGCTGAATGAAGTAAGTCAGGCAGAGAAAGACAGATACCATATGTTGCACGTATAGGTGGATTAGGAGGAACTTAATGGAGGACCATGGGGGAGGAGAGGGGAAGAACAGTTGGGAAGAGGGAGGGAAGCAAACCATGAGAGACTCTTGAATGCTGAGAACAAACTGAGGGCGGATGGGGGTGGAGGAGAGGGCAAGGGGGTGTGAAGGGCATGGAGATGAGCACTGGGTGTTATACGGAAACTAACTTGAAAGTAAACTATTAAAAAAATGAAAATAAAAATAAAAAATGGTGCCTTCATTACTAAGCTGTTAATCTGATTTTTTAAATTTACATATCGTTTTCCAAAATCCTGAATATTCATGACTTTTCCTAGACCTAGATGAAGCAAGTACTGTGAGAAACTCATTCAGCCCCTTGGATTTTCAGCACTTCTTTATCTCTCTGTTTCAGAATGGGATAAGAGAGTAAGAATAGCAGGAAGAGGTCAATATGTCTCAAAGCAGTAATTTGTTATATTAAGCTGGAATTAACAATAGTTAATTTAAGTTTTTAAAAGAGTGTATTCTGCTATCATTGGGTATTTCAAAAAAATTTTGAAGAAAATATATATTGTATGAGCACAATCAAAAACAGTAATAAGACTTTTAAAATGTATTTATTGACTAATAGATTAACATATTTGTGTCTTTTTTAAATGTTTATTTGAGAGACAGAGTGTGTGTGAACTGGAGGAGGGCAGAGAGAGAGGGAGAGAGAGAATCCCAAGTAGGCTCTGCACCATCAGTATAGAGCCTCATCCGGAGCTTGAACCCACAAACTATGAGATCTTCACCTGAGCCGAAATCAAGAGTTGGGTGCTTAACTGAGCCATGCAGGTGCCTCCATATTTACATTTTTAGTAACATTTACAGCCTTTGTACAACCCTGTGTAATCTTTAGAGTATGTAATTAAAGGGTAGACACAGTTTTATATTTCATACTGTGATACAGTATAATTTCTAATTACCGTGTGGGCCTTTCTATATTGTGAAAAGAGCTTTATTACTAAAAGTGCCTCATCCTCACCACCAGAAGATGTAGTATTGCATTTCAGGGATCAACTAGACTTTGAACAACCACCCTGACTTAAAATGGAAATGATTGAAACTAATTCCATAAATCTCTGTAAAAGAAAACATTAGCTCTCTCTCATACACACATGAATCATAAAACAAAACAATGCTAAGTGGCTCTGGCAAGGAACAAAAATATAAACTTGACAATACGGTGTGTTTTGCATACATACTATGCTTCCTGGCATCACTGTTGCAGAATCAGGAAAAAGAAAACTCACTAAATCTTTTAATTTTTTAAAATAATCAACTGGTTCCTAGGATCTTGACTGAGTAGTAATGTGATTCAAAGTGACCACAAGGGAGGAGAAATGGCTGGCTTTTCCCATCTAGTTTTCTATCCCAACTGGCAATGTTGAATGCCAGATGCATCTAGGAAAGGCTTAAAATTCCATCAGTATACCCACTTGTCCAATCCTACACAGTGGTAATGGCTGGGGTCTATAGCGGTAACAATAAAAATAAAAAATAGGCTAGTAATCTCTGCATGAAACCTGAGGCTGAGAAACAATGCTCTTCTCAGTAATGACCCCTTTGAGTCGGTAGCAGTTGAGGGCAAACCCAGTGCATGTGGTTGTCACATTCTTTTCTTCATCAACTCCTCTTTTAATATCTAAGAATTTTACCCTTATGGTTTTATCTTCTTTAAAGACCCCCCCAAATGTATTGTTGTAATTTGTATGGAAAGGCTATTCCATCTTGGGGGATTTTTGTGAAGACTCTGTAATACCCAGTTGGTATAGTAAGATCCTCACATTATTCATTGCATTACAAAGAAAGTTCTTTTTATTGGTTTTAAATTTAATATCATTTCTATTCTTCTCACTATAGAGAAAACCAGGGAAATTTTGAATAAATTCCTTGCCCAACATTTTGACATGAACTTTTTCATGTCATTAACTATTTAGTCCTTGTGATTAAACAATCAATAGATTTCTAGTAAATCACTTATTGCCTTATTGTCTCAAAAATAATACACTTTTTAAAGCAACTATCTCTTGCTACATGGCAAACTACTCAAAACTTAGTAGCTTAAAACAATGATGAGATAAGTTGGCAATTTAGGCTAGGCTGAGTTGGTGATTTTTCTTATCTGGGCCTTGTATTTCATACTGTGCACAGCTGGTTTGGCTCATGAGTCTAAATTCAGCTCTTGCAGCATCTGGGACTAGCTGGTTTCCTCAGCTTGGCTGGCTGGATGACTGGGTTTCTCTCCATGTGATGTTGTTCTCCAGCAAGCTAGCCCAAGCTTGTTCCCATGGTGACCAGCCTGCAAGCATGAGAGAGTGAAAAAGAGAGCAGACGCCCACAGTCTCTGGAGGCTGAAGAGACCTGAAATGATATAAAGATTACTTAAAAGTGAAAAAATCTGAGGTATAGCAGTTATATAAAGAAGCTTTCCTAAGCCCGCCTTATCTGATTAAATACAGAATTTTCAGAGAATGAAACTGCCATAAATCCTCTCTCTGAGGGAGCTTCCAACCAGGAAGGAGACTGACCATTAGCACTGGGATGAGAAATTGCATAAACAAAAAATATCAGAATCTTCCACATCTTTCATTTGGTTCCCCTAGAAATGTTTGTTTCCCAAAGAAGTCCTATCTCTCCTAACTTCCCCTCTTAAGCTGGTATAGAAACTTCTAGGTGATCCATTCCTTATTGAGTGATCCCACATGGATGTGAGTTAAATTTTTCTCTTGTTAATCTTTATGTTATCAATTCATTCTCAGGCCCTCAAGCACCTTAAATTGGTAGAGAAAAAGTTTTTCTCCCCACAAGGCCTAGATTTAGAAAGGACACAATGTTACTTTTTTCACATTCTCTTGGTGAAGGCAAGTCACAGGCCTGCTTCCATTCAAGGGGTAAGGAAATAGACTTCATCTCTGGACAAGAGCTGTTTTCCAGTCCATGACCATTATTTCTAGTGTGAGGATAAAGAGAAACAAAATTGCTTGAAAAAAGAATAAAGTCTATACTCCTTCTACTCACAAAGTTCTTTGTTCATTAAGGTCCTACTAGAGCCTTCCGTCCCTGCATCGGGCTCTGTGGTGATAGCACAGAGCCTGGAGCCTGCTTCAGTTTCTGTGTTTCCCTGTCTCTCTGCCCTTCCCTCCTCGTCCTCTGTCTCTCTTTCTCTCAAAGATAAATGATACGACATTATAAAAAAGATTATGTCCATTAATACTCCTTTTTTAAGGTTCCAAAAAATTTTTATAAAACTTAAATAATTGTAGAATTCTTCTCTCAAGGCTCATTTCACACCATAACTTTTAACAGTTCTATGTTTGGTCTGGTATTTATATTTCTACTTATTAAATCTCTATTACATAATATGTTTCTATTACTATTTCTTGATCTTTTAAAAATATTTGATTTGATTCCTATAAAGTCATCATTATTTTCAATATAAATTCCTGGAAAGAAATCTACAACACCTTTATTTTGGTCATATATATCAGAAAATCTATCAGTTAGTACTTTTTTCTTGAGTACATTCTTCCTGACACTCTTTTGGTTTTCTGTACACCACTGTCATTCATTATTCTAAAAACCCCTTTGACTTGAACTTGAGTTAGATTCCTGGTATCCTAATCTTATGTTTTTATCATTATTGATTTATTCAACTTTTTGAATAGAACATACTCTCCAATAATTTTCTAAGAGATTCAGAGAAGATAAACTGCTAAAAACTTC
This sequence comes from Crocuta crocuta, assembly GCF_008692635.1. NCBI lineage: Eukaryota > Metazoa > Chordata > Mammalia > Carnivora > Hyaenidae > Crocuta > Crocuta crocuta. Next base: position 410,074 of record NW_027531513.1, on the reverse strand, counting down.
TCATAATTGAAAATGTTTATATTCTGTGCTCAAATTTGATAGCTGGCTTGATTTGTTATGGAAATGTGCTGTAAATAATTTTTCTTCACAGTTTAAATTTGATTTTCCATTGTCTTCTAGCTCCTAGTTTTGTTGCCAAAATTTCTTTTGCTATTTTGATTCCTAATCCTTTGTTTGCACTTTGAAATCTTTCTTTACAAGCTTTGAGAATATTCCCTTTATTCCTGGTGCCTTGATATTTCATGATCATGTGCCCTGATATAGGTCTTTTAAAATTTATACCCTGGGTCACTCTGTTGGCTCTTTGAATCTGTAAATTCATGACTTGGTGACCTGGGAAACTTCCTTGAATTGCTTCCTTGAAAAGTCATCTTATTTTTTTCTGTTCTTTCGGTAACTCCTGTTGTTCAAAGGTTGGACTATTTGCAATATGCTTTTGAATTTATTTCTTTTCACTACTATTTCTGAATATTCTGTCTTCATGTTTTTATTATTGGAGCCTTTTTCAAGTGTTTATATTTAAACCTTAATTGATTTTGTTTTTTGCAAGTATCTACTATCATATTTTGAAATTTCTTGGAGCTTTGTGTTTCTGACTCTGCTCTCTCTGTCTCTCTGTCTGTCTGTCTCTCTATTTACTCATACTGTGTTGTCTTCCTGACTATAACACTAGTTTTGTCTTTTAAGTTTTTTCTGTCTTCATTGCCTCTGTGTCATCACTGGTTTTTTTTTTCATTTTTAAAAATTTTACTCTCTGCCTTGTGTGAGAGTTGTGTCTCAAATGTCTCTTGATTCTAGTCTCCATTGACATTTAAGAATGGAAAGCTCACTGATTGGCAAGGCTGGTTGATAGATGTATTTCTTTTCTTTTTTTTTTTTTAATATTTTTTATTTATTTCTAGGAGAGAGACAGACAGCGTGAGCAGGGGAGGGTCAGAGAGAGAGGGAGTCACAGACTCCGAAAGAGGCTCCAGGCTCTGAGCTGGCAGTCAGCACAGAGCCCGACGCGGGGCTCGAACCCACGAACCGCGAGATCATGACCTAAGCGAAAGTCGGACGCTTAACCGACTAAGCCACCCAGGCGCCCCGATAGATGTATTTCTTATAGAGTGTGTCTTACGGGGCAGAGTAACCAGGCTATTTTGTTAGGGGCTATCTAAATTTTAATCTCTCTCTCTCTCTCTCTCTCTCTCTCTAATTTATTTATTTATTTATTTATTTATTTATTTATTTATTTATTTATTTATTTTGAGGTCAGTCATTTCCCTAGGTCAGACCCCTCAATCTCCTTTTTGAGATAGTAAACTTGGGACGATTTTCAAGGACTCAAAGGGGTCAGAGAACTGGAGGATTCACTGTTCTGAATATAGATTTGTGATTATCCTCTTTTCAGTAAGGGACCTCATTTTTATACCCAGCTGGACTCCTTGTCCCCCAGCACAGAGACACAAGTTCAATCCCACCATGACACTATCCTGGAATGTTTACAGTATTATTTTTTAAACTGGAGGTACCTTTTAATATGAGGATTCCAAAGAACAATTGCATGCATAAACTTTTCATGCAAGATACTGAGGTCAACTGCATAAAGGAAGTATTTTTCAGAGGCACATTAGCAATTATCTTGGTCCTTTTATGGTTTGATGTTTGGATAGTGACAGATTTTCTAAATGTAGATTATGCATATCCTATCACCTTTGAATCTGGTTATATATAAATATATAAAATATTACATTTTATGTGAGGGCTCATTTACATGTGAAATAGAAATCAAAACATGGAGGAAATTTCTATATCAGTTTCCCTCTTTTTCCACTTAAGAGCACTTATTCTATCAGTGTACTTATTAAGTGTACTGCTTTTCTGAAATTCTCAGTTGGTAGAACTCATTACAAATGTGAGTCCTGGTTTGAGCAAGAATGGGAAATTTATTTTGAAATAATATATTTTAGGAATCCAGATGAATTTGTACCAAAGTTAGCAGTATGACTAAAACACTGAAGAGGTATATGCCTTCATCTCCACTGGCTCAGCAAGAAGCACAGAATCACTCATTTTCTAAGGGGGTAGTGTTCTGAGTCAGGCCGAGGAAGAAGTTTGATTTCTTTCTTTCTTTCTTTTTTTTTAATGTCTATTTATTTTTAAGAGTGAGAGAGAGTGTGAGCAGGGGAGGGGCAGAGAGAGAGGGAGACAAAGGATCCAAAGTGGGCTCTGTGCTGACAGCAGAGAGTCCGATGCAGGGCTTGAACTCAGGAACCTAAGAGCATGATGAGCTGAAGTTGGAGGCTTAACCGACAGAGCCACCTAGGCTCCCTAGAAGTTGCTCTTCTGTTCCTTTTCAGTTGTGAGCAGAGATAGGAATCATATCTGGTAGGTTTATGATTTTGTTCAGATTATTTATTTAACTTATTTTGTTAGGATCTAATATGTTTTAATGAAAATTAATAATAATTTGAGTCTATTCCAAATTTGTAGGTTTTTATTGTAACTTATTTGTGTATTTTGAAATGAGACTTGAATGCCAGGTTGGTGAGATTACTTTATTGAAGATCCCTCTGGATAGTTTTGAGAAGCATAGTCAAGTTAATAATAGGATACAAATATGGTTGAATAATGCTTTTAATAATAGAATGAGCAAGATAACCCTTTGAGTCTAGTATTCTGGACCAATTCAGCCCAGTTTGGAAATGTGGGTTGTTTGTAGTCAGACAATCCCACTTGGCTGGGACATATCAGGAGAGATGTTAGAAAACAAAGTACCAGGAAAAGCTTAAAATCTAAGCTGTAGTAGGATAATATATGTAAATGCAATCAAGTACATGACATTTTTAACCAACCAAGATTACTCAGCATTGTTTGGTCTATCCTACACACAGTATGTTTGGCCTGTTTTTCATGTTTCTCTTTTCATTCCATTGAAAACCATCTTAATCCTTAAAGACCAATATAGTATGGAAAGATGTCATTCATTTACCAAAGGTGAAATTCACAGTGCACCTCTTTCAACTGCTGCCTTTCCAAGAAGAGATAAGATTTCCATATAAGTAAGCTGTAGAGGAGTTTTGCCACTGTTTTGCTGTCAGTGTTACTATGTTGACTTCATGATGAAAACAAAGTGTCTGTCCACTGCAGTTACAGTCATGCAGGTGAACTTTCTCTGCAGTAGCCTGTGAGTGTGTATGTTTCTCTAATGTGGCAATTAATGACAATGTGAGTTGTTAAGAAGAAGACTTGGTATGGTCTGGTTCAGAAAGGGTCAAATGAAACTTTATGCATATTCCTTATTTGGACTCAATATCTAGGTTAGATTTGGGGACTTTGATGAGTGTGCCTCTGCAAAGGCAGATTTGGTCTGTAAATGATAAGACTGAGCAGTATTTATAAAAGCTTGACTGTATAAAGACTATTATTATCAGATAACTGAAATGGAAAGTTTTTTAGTTGGATAAAAAAAACCTCTTGGGTCTGCTTGAATTATTTTATGAGTACAATTTAGTTTTCCAAGTTGATATGGCCCTTTCATCATTGAATTTGTGCAAATCAAATCTTCAGACCCAGTTAAACTTGTCAAAAATTTTAGATAATTTTTTCATTAAAATCTGTTTTCCCCCTCTCAACTGCTCTTGCAATGTGAGGATGACATGGATCATGCAGGAATTTTTGTATATGAAAGAATTGGTTTATTTGTTTTCTGACATGATCTGTGGGATGGTTCAGAATAATGGAAATAGAAACAAGAAATCATTTTGTCACTGCAGGAAAAACAACTCTTCTGTGAGGTTGGGCTTCTATAAGTCTAGAAATTAAATATACTATCACTAGATAATGGTCATATCAATTTCCTTGGAATATTAAAGTAAACCTATTTGTAAATTTAGGAAAGGTTTCATCTACTTGGGCTTGTTGTAATTCTTCTTTCTTTCTTTCTTTCTTTTTGTTTTTTCTTTTTTTAATGTTTTATTTATTTCTAGGAGAGAGAGAGACAGCCTGAGCAGGGGAGGGTCAGAGAGAGAGGGAGTCACAGACTCTGAAACAGGCTCCAGGCTCTGAGCTGGCAGTCAGCACAGAGCCCGACTCGGAGCTCGAACCCACGAACCACGAGATCATGACCTAGGCGAAAGTCGGAAGCTTAACCGACTAAGCCACCCAGGCGCCCCTCTTCTTACTTTTTTTTCTATATCATATGCTTGACAGATCATGCTTATGAAATGATGGTATTTAGCAATTTTCATGAAATTGGGGGCAAATCAATATTTATTAGCTTATTTCTTATTTCCCTTGCCTATCTGAGACACACAGTGAATGAACAAGATGTAGAAAAATAATCAGAGGAAAAATCAGGCTATCATTTGGGGTTTGCTGCAGATTGTCAACATTTAAAAAACACTTGGGTGGACTCGAGGGTAGACCTCTAGAAGAAACTCCCCATAAAGCACTAAGACTATTAAGGGATATGTTATATCTTCCTTTGTCAGGACACTGAGGAATCAGAAAACTGTTCATTTAACTTCTGGTTCCAAAATCAAACCAACTTAGTTTCAGTCCAGAAATCAGGAAGTGGTAGACAAACTGATGGTTGTAGGAAATCCTTGCCTTAACTACAATCTAGAAATGAGCCCCGTACTATTTTCATCAGGAAAACTTCCATGCTATCTCTGTGACCACCTATCACAGTTTCAAATGCATTTTTCATAAAAGTATATCTGATTGGTGGACTGTAATTCACATCTACAACCCAAGAATTAAGAATATTTTGAAATGTAGTCTTAAGTTTTCTGTCGTGTTGGTATACATACTGAACAAACCAGGGTATTGAAATTGGTACCCTTTATAATTTTAAATTTTTGAACTATGAAGTTGAATTAATTAAAAATTTAAATTAAAAAATCAAAGTAAATAAACAACCTGATGGATTTCTACTACAGGCCATGATAAAGAAACTAGTACTAAACCGAGCCCTACCATCATTACAGCTATAAAATTGGACAGAGTATACGAAATAACTGTTTTCAAGTACCAATCAACAAGCAGTACAATACTTTCACCCCTGAAAGAATATAATCAAGTAAGATTAGTCTAACTTTTGCTAGGAGTAAGTTTCCCAACTGTGGCATGAGGCAGTAGGGCCCAAACAGGGGTCAGTCTCCTAATAAGATAATAAGACAAAAATCAGAGTCAGGGCTGGTGAGGCATTTGGAATTTATGGGCAGAATACTGAGGAGAGGGTGCTCCTTAGTAAAGAAACTGGAAGCCTTTGCTGAATCCCTTTGGGTATTTAGAAAAGAAATCAACAATAGAAATAATAAAAATAAATTTGCGGATAAATTTAATTAAAGATGTAGAAGACTTACACTGACAAATGTCTGTTGAGGGAAATTAAAAAAGACCTAAATAAATGGAAATATATTTATGGTATGGAAAATTCATTATTGTTAAGATATCAATTATCTACAAATTGATCTATAAATTTATACAATCTCAGTAAAAATCTGAGCAATATTTTGTTGCATCAGCTCTCAAATTTATTTGGAAATGGAGAAAATCAAGAATATATAAAACCATTTTAAAAAACTCAAGCTTGAATATTTTCCTCTACTTTAATTTAGATTTATTATAAAATTATACTGATTAAGACAGTATTGACATGAAAATTATCAAACATCATTGAAAATGAGAGTCTGGAATTTATGCCAAAATGACTATTAACATAGGTGTATGTAGAAAAGAACAGTTTATGTAACAAATAATGAAAGAACAACTATATATCCAAATGGAAAAATAGAAATCACAATCCCAATCTCCTATAAGGATAAATGTGATATGAATCATAAACCTAAACATGAAGTGCAGAACTATAAAGCTTATAAAATGAAACATAGAAGAATATTTTAAACCTTAGAAATTTCCTGTACAGAACTCAGAAAGCACCAGTCTTTAAAAGTAAAAGTGATAAATTGAACTTTACAAATATTTAAAAAGTATGTTTGTCAAAAGTCATCATCAAGAAAATGAACATGAAAGCCAAAAATTAGAAGAAGATATCTCCAGTACATAAATACAGCCACAAGCATATAGCATGAATATTTAAAATTTTCCTAAAATACAATAATTTAAAAGTTAACAACAAAATTAAAAATAAGCAAAAGACTTGAACAGACATTTCAGAAAAGCTGCTGCAAAAATGACCATAAGTCCATTTAAAAAAAATTCAACATTACAGATCATCAGGGAAATTGAGATTAAAGTTACAATGAGACATCAATATTACCAGCCATTGGAATGACAAACAGCAAGAAAACAATAGTACCAAGTATTGATGAATAAATGAAGCAACTAGAATTCTCATATATTGAAGGTATAGAATTTAAAAAGAGCATTTTTGAAAATTAGTTTGGCAACATATTATAAACAAATTCATCCTGTATACTAGCAATAAGCTTTTAAGTATTTATGCAAAAGAAACAAAAGTACATGCCTACAAACTTGTACAAATATGCGTCTAGTATCCAAATTATAAAGGAAGAAGTAAAATTATCTCTATTTGCAAATAACATGATAGTATATGTAGAACATGCTAAGAACCTCACCCAAAACTATTAGAACTAATCAATGACTGCACCAAATTTGCGAGACACATATTTAGTATACACGAATCAGTTCTATTTTTATTGCCTAGCAATGAAAAGTCAGAAAATGAGATAAAAAGAATTCCATTCATAATACTATCAAAAATAATAAAATGCTTAGAAATAAATTTAGCAAAAGAAGCGCAAGATTTATAAGTTAATAAATTCCTAAACATTCCTGAAAGCAATTAAAGAAGGCTACACAAATGGAAAGACATCCCACGATCATAGACCAGAAGACTTATCGTTGAGAAGATGACAGTTTTTCCCTACAGATACAATGGCATACCTATCAAATCCCAGCTGCTTTTTTTTGCCTTTGGCAGAGGAGGGGGAGCATATCGAGTGACAAGCTGATCCTAAAACTCGTATGAAAACTCAGAGACCCAGATTAGTCAAGACATTCTTAAAAAAGGACAAAGTGGGCATACTCACATTTTCTGACTTCAAAACTTATTATGGAGCTACAGTAATTAAGACCATATGGTACTATCAGAATAGTACTGTCATGACAGTATGATACTATGATCTAAGTTAAATAGACACATAGATCAGTGGAACAGAACTGAGAGTCAAGAGATAAATCCTTACATTTAGAAGTTATTCAACAAACAACTTCTTTGTTGAAGTTCTCACTGAATTCATCCAATTTTCTCGTCACATCAATGTAATTATGGACATTATTTTGAGGTCTTTATAAGGTATATTGCTTATTTCTCTCTCTCTCTCTCTCTCTCTGTGTGTGTGTGTGTGTGTGTGTGTGTGTGTGTGATTTTGTATTGTTTGTTCATTTGGGACATATTCCTCTGTCTTTTTATTTTACCTAATCTGATGGTTTTTTAAAAATATTTTTAATCTTTATTTATTTTTGAGAGAGAGAGAGAGAAAGAGAGAGAGGCAGAGTGCAAGTAGGGGAGGAACAGAGAGAGAGGGGAAGACACAGAATCTGAAGCAAGCTCCAGGCTCCAAGCTGTCAGCACAGAACCCATATCAGAGCTTGAACTCTGGAACTGTGAGTTCATGACCTGAGCCAAAGTCAGACACTTAACCAACTGAGCCACTCAGACACCACTAATATGAGTTTTTAAATTTGTGATTTGTGGTATTCATATATACAATAGTTGGTATTGACGTTTATTTCGTATTGGAGAAAGTTTTCCTGTGTGTGTGTGTATACACATATATGTGAATGGGTTAACAATAGTCTTGGTCATTTTCCTGCCCAGATACAGGAATGCCTTAGAAGAGGAACTTATTGCAACACTGTTCCAGGAATTATAAGCTAATATAAATATAAAATGTTAGCAGTATCAGTATCTGGTTGTTGCCTTTACTAAGTTTACAATACCTGATTTATGGACTGCAACTGTGTGAATTGACACACAGAACCTGGCTGGGCTACATGACTAAGGTTGTGTAAAAGCAGGTGAGAAAAATGTTGGCAGATTTTCTCTGTGGAACTTGTCTACCCATGTCAGCCTTATTTATTTCTTGCATCCTTGCCCATCAAGGAATTTCCATTCTTGATGAAAATGCCAGTGATTTACACAATACACTCAGTGCTTGGCTAAACCAATTTTACTGTGTAGATTTTCTTATGTCAAGTATAAGATAATTGTTGATTGTCATGCATGGAATATTTCCATTACATAATGTCCTTTTCTGCTCAGTATGCAGAGTGTTGTCTTTCCAATACCAGCAATAATAGTTAGTTCTATTGTAGGTTGGTAAGGACTTGGGTTTATTAAATTTCTTAGTTCATGTAACCTCTTGGTTGTATTCCAGATATTATGGCTGCATAACAAACCACCCCATATTCAGAGACTTTAAACAATGACAACATTTATTTTGCTCATGAGACTGCAGGTTACATAAGACTTCATGGGATAGTTCATTTCTCTTTTACTTTATGTTAGTTGGGGCAGCTCATAAGTTAAGTTCTAGAATCAACTAACATATTTCTCAATCACAAGCTTAGTGTTAGATGGTAACTTTTGTCTGGGGTCTCCGATCTTTGCCATGTGGTGTGTGTGTGTGTGTGTGTGTGTGTGTGTGTTTGTGGTCTTTCTGCATGAGTTAGTTTAGACTTTTTCAGAGGTTGGTGAATGAGTTCTATGAGCAAAAATCCCAAAAGCAAGAGCAGGTAGAAACCACATAACCTTTTATAACTTAGCTTTTGGAAGTCATTCAGCATTATTTATGGCACATTTTATTCAGTGAGGCAGTGATAAAATTCTAACCATGTTCAAGGACGGAAAAAAAAAACTATAACCCTTGGTGGAGAGTGGTAAGGTTCTAGAGAGCATGTGGGACTGGAAATACTGCTATAGCCATTTTGGGAAAATACATGAGAGGAAGACCATCTGGAATTCAGAGAATATAAATAATGGTAAGATGTTGGGCAGGTAACCAACTGTACTTCAAATAAATGAGAAGTTACAGAACTAATATCTCAGTGAGAATGAATGGCAGGAAACCATGAAAAACAGTAAGGAAAAAGTGAAGGAAGAAGGAGATTTTAGAATAATGTTTTTAAACAGTGTTTTCCAGGCATTCATTTTTGAGCAATTAGTTTACTGTGCTGAAAATGATTGTGCTGATAAGTCCTTCTAAAAGGAATTAACCAGTTTTGATGAAATCACAAAATTGGCTTAGAATCTAGGAAAATATTCCTTAAACTTCTGCTATCTATAGACTATATAATGGTCATAGTATATATTTTAATATACAACTAAATTGCCAATTTGGGTAAATTAAAAAAAACAAGTAGAGAGCAATAAAAACACATGAATATAATGTTTATAAAATAAAAATACTTTTTATTCAGTAACAGGGATGATATTCAAGTCTTTGAATAATGTATGTATTATTAAATTATAACTACCTTGAAGCCATAGATCACATTTCACATCCAGATGTTTTTCTCTTACTCCTTTTATTCTTCTACATTAGAGAGTACTAAGTATTATGGATCATTAAAAAAGGTTACTGTCATAAAGTGGTACTGTCAGATAGTTCAACTTTTAGGGTAGAATATAAATCTAGAAATTATGGGGTAGTCTTTAAGCAAAGATGTCAGCTTTGGGTAAAATGCTCAAAATGAACATGCCACCTTTGAAAGCAGAAAGATTGAATGTTTCTTGGAAAATATGGTGAATGATATTCAGCTTTGGTTTCATTCAGATTTGGAAAATTTCACACTCTTTTGAAATGTTTGGTTTTGACTAAAAAAATATACCCCAGAATGCACTATCATCTTCTTTTCCCAAAGGGTGAGGAAAAACAAGTGTTAGGAAGGAATAAAAATTATCTTAGATTGAGCCATTCATATCACAGACTTGTCTTTTTAAGAAAGTATCTTATTTTCACCATATTAAAAATCCTAATATTTTAGAAATCTTAGGTTCAACCTACTAAATATTTTGAATGTATTACTGAAGTATGCTACCTAATCAAGTCATATAAAGCAATCATTTTTTAAAATTATTGCTGTAATGAAGTAATACTATTTTTTTCTCTATTTTTTAAAAAGCTCATATAAGGGGCACCTGGGTGGCTCAGTCAGTTAAGCGTCTGACTTCGGCTCAGGTCATGATCTCACAGTTCGTGGGTTCGAGCCCCGCGTCGGGCTCTGTGCTGACAGCTAGCTCAGAGCCTGAAGCCTGTTTGAGATTCTGTGTCTCCCTCTCTCTCTGACCCTCCCCTGCTCATGCTGTCTCTCTCTCTCAGAAATTAAAAAAAAAAACATTAAAAAGCTCATATAAGTACATTTCCACTCGACAGTCACTGTAATCCAGCGTTGATCAGCAGAGTTGTGTATTCATGTTAATTTTTTCCAAAGCCCACTGAAATGTCATAGACTCAGTGGCTTCAATTTAATAGTATTTTATCTATGCTATTTCCTTTAACACTGAATTAAGAAAAATGGATCAAAATCTGTTCTTTGAAAAGGCTGTGTAAGGAATGACTTTCAGGAGAAACTATTTATTCCCTTAGTAATGTTCTTCCATGATGTATATATAGTAGATGCTGATCAGTACTATTTCTGATGTATCTTTCCTCAGTCAACAAAAAATTACTTGGCACACTTCCCTTGTACATGAATTATATCTATGTTAACAGCAAATTCATACTCAGAGCATAAGTGATTTTGTTCAACTCTAAATTTAAGTGTCTAATGGTATATACCATTGAGGTTGTAATTTTGTTCTCACATTTTAAGTGTGTTGTCTTAACTTCCTATGGCCACTGTAACATATTATCACAAACTTGGTTCTCTTAGAGAGGTCACAATTCTAAAATCAGCCTCATTGAGTTGAAATCACAGTGCTGGCAAGGTGTTTGGCAGGATCCATTTCCTTGCCTTCCCAGCTTCTAGAGACAGATTCCTTGACTTGTGGCCCTTTTCTCCATTTTCAAAACCAGTGATGTAGCATTTTGCTTTCACATTACGTTGCCTTATTCTGTGTCAAATTTCCCTCTGATTGCTCTTAAAAAACACTTATATTACGTTTAAGTCTCACTCAGATAATCTTGGATGATCACCCTATATCAAGATTCTTAATCACGTCTGCAAATCTCTTTGGCCTATAAGGCTACATTCACTGATTTCACAGATTATGACCTGGATATGTGAGAAGCATTCTTCAGCCTGCTACATACATGTGTATTGTGGGATATTTTACTAGATTATTTGTTAACATGATATTCTATTTTTTTTCCATGCATAATAAATACTAATTAATGGACTACTTTTAAAAGGCTCTTGGGAATTATGTAACTGATACCTGTTTTGCTTCAAGGATCACATCTTTGAATAATACTTGCAAAGTTTTGGTGTATTTTCTGACTTTACCTCATTAATCAAGTTTTTAAAAATGTTTATTTATTTTGAGAGAGAGGGAGAGAGAACACACGTGTATGAGCAGGGGAGGTACAGAGAGAGAAGGAGAGAGAATTCCAAGCAGGCTCTGCACTGTCAGCACAGAGCCTGACAAGGGGCTAGATCCTACCAAAGATGAGATCATGACCTGAGCCTAAATCAAGACTCAGGTGCTTAACAACTGAGTCACCCAGGTGCCTCTCATTAATCAGTTTCTTAGTGGAGAGCATTTTTGTAGTAACTATCTGTTGCTTTTACCTAAAGCACTTCCCACTTTTCTGGTCTTTCTTTTGGAGATTCTTTCATTTTATATAGACTTTACAGTGGACAGTGTCCTGTCTTCCTCCAAGAAAGTTAAAGGGGTCGGATATTCATAGCTACCACCGTAGCATCCTTAGGACCAGGCACATGATTCAGTCAACCAATCAGGTGCTATCTCTTAGGGCTTTGCATTTTTAGTGAACCATATTCTCTTCATTTATCCAAAAACTTTTGGAATACTATATATTATTCTAGGCACAGGGGATATAAGAATAAACAAAACAAAGTTCTTATTCTCAGGATGTTTACATTCTAGTAGGTGGATTCAGGTAATGAAAAGTAAATGAACATGTTACATGTCATATGGTCATAAATGCTATGAATAAAAGGAAGTTACAGTGACTTCTGGAAGGTAGTTTTCTAGACAAGGTGGACAGGGAAGGCCACTCCTATAAGTGATAATTAGCAGATCTAAAACAAGTGAAGGACCAGAGCATTCACCTATATAGAGGAAGAGCACAGGAAATAATGAGAACAAAGATTCTAAATTGGTATATGATTAACTTGTTTATGGGGCAGCTATGAGGTCAGGGTAGATTGAGAGGAAGGATAGTATATAAAGTCAGAGAGATAATAGAGGGCAGATTATGTAGAGTTTTGTGGACCATGATAAGGAGTTTTGGAGTTGCTATTTTATTCTAAGTGCCAAGGGAAACAGTGGGGGAGGTACTTGAAGAGAAATCACATAAACTGTGTTACATTTTCTTTTTCTTTTTTTTAAATGTTTTATTTATTTCTAGGAGAGAGAGAGAGAGACAGCGTGAGCAGGGGAGGGTCAGAGAGAGAGGGAGACAGACTCTGAAACAGGCTCCAGGCTCTGAGCTGGCAGTCAGCACAGAGCCCGATGCGGGGCTCGAACCCACGAACCGTGAGATCATGACCTAAGCGAAAGTCGGACGCTTAACCGACTAAGCCACCCAGGCACCCCTGTGTTACATTTTCAAAAGATCACTTGATCTGTTAAATCTGTAGGAGGCGTAGGTAGGAGCAGTGTGGTGTTTGATAGGTCTGTTGAGCATTATCTACATTAAAGTTGATGATGGTTTGGTCTAAGGCAGTGTTTCTAAAACATGAGCTTCAGAATCACATGGATTCTGATTAACACAGTTTACTGGGCTCCATCCTCAGTTTGGATTTGATGAGTCAAAGATAGTAGGATTAATGGATTGCCATTCTCAGTGTGGATTATTTTAGTCCTTGAAGGAATGAGGTGGATTGATTGGGGAAGCTATGTGGGATTTTGAAATTGATGTTACAGAAAGTGTTTGGTTATGAGTATAACAGGCTTCAAGATACAGTCATAGAATAGGTGACTATGGTGGGGTGGAGGATAAGATTATTGAAATAACATCAGTGAATTTAGAGGGCAAGTTATTATTAGGATGACTTATATGGATATAGAAATAATAAAAAATTAGGACAGGAGTAATGGTAGAGAGACATTGGGGGCCAAGAGCAGAAATCTTTAGGGAAGGAGAGAGAATTACTCTGATGTCCATAGTTAAAAACGATGATGAAGGGCCAGTAGTGCTATGATCTGATGACATGAGCCTTCAGGAGGATTTATGAAGATTTTAGGAAATTATAGGCCTCATGTGGTTGAATTTGGAAAAATGGTAATCACTAAGGTTATTGGGAGACAGAAAGATTTTGTTTGGGGGCGCCTGGGTGGCTCAGTTGGTTAAGCATCCGACTTCAACTCAGGTCATGATCTCACAGTTTGTGAGTTCGAGCCCCGCATGGGACTCTGCTGACAGCTAGCTCAGAGCCTGGAGCCTGCTTCAGATTCTGTACCTCCCTCTCTCTGACCCTCCCTTGATCATGCTGTCTCTCTCTCAGAAATAAATAAAACATTAAATATTTTTTTTAAAAAAGGAAAGATTTTGTTTGGAGCAAGAAGGTGAAACATATTTGGGGTGAACGTTACTATGGACGGCATTTTGGTGATGACAAGTGATTACTCACTCAGATGATCAAAGGCTTTTAGAATGTGCAGTGGGTGGCTGGTCTATGGTAGGCAGGGTACAGAACTGTAAGCCGGTGAGAAGAGTTCAGGTGAAAAGGCACGTCCTGGGAGTCTAAGGCTTCTTATGATAAGAAATAAAGTAAAAAGTGATTTAGGGGATGGTAAGATTCATGGCTATGGCTTCGACAGCATTAGGAAGAGCACAGACTCTTCTATAGAGTGACTCTTTTAACAGGGAATAATACTCAGTTCTACATCTCATGGCTCCAAGTGGTGAAAGCTTCTTGGCCTTTCTCATGACACAATACTGACCCCCCACTCTTGTTAAGAAAGAGAGGCCTTTCTGATTTCTGAGTTTGAAGAAGGAGATGGGTATGCTCACGTCAGCCCTGTTTTTTGTTCTTAGAAGGGCTACCCTCAGCTCTGCTCCTGCCTCATAGAAATGGCTTCACCTCTTCCAGGCACACCTGTGGCTGTACAGCCTGGAATAAGAGAGCTAATAGGTCTAATCTGAGAAGATTGTTGTCTAAATTCATCATTCCCAACACAGCTTCAGTAACGAATTTGACAAGTTTCTGCCCAGGTCTCTTGACTCAGAGAAGGAGAGTATTTTTCCATGTTAGCATCTAACGCAGAACACTCAGGAATGCTTTTGTGTCAACCCATTTTCAAGTCTGGTTCCTTAGCCTTGTACTGATTCTTTGCTAAGTTCTTAATTGTCCTTCAAAATACTCCCCATCTGCTTTCTATATATAGAGTCAGTTTCAGTTGCTTTAAACCAAGCACCGTAACCAGTACAATCATTTAGTCCTTGTCCTGGACATACTTAATTGGTTTGCCAGAAAGGTTGTCGTGCTTTGCTTGAAAATGGCTAAAATGGCTACATGTTACTCTTTGACATTTCAGTACAGACAGTGCACAGTGGAATGAGTCATCAGTCCAGGAAAATCCAATTTTCAGATAATTATCATTGTACTTTGTATTCCCACACTGCTGTTTTGACTGTTGATGCTAAATCCTCATACTTGCAGATTCACTTGACTGAGCATGTACAGTTTCACTTTCCATGGTCTTTCTAAAGTCAAGTTCAACTGTGTTCACAATATTCTTATGGATTGTACTTTTTACATTATAGTTTTTAAACTTAAATTTATTCATCCATGCACAACATTAGAGTCATTGTTCTATCTGGGGGAATTCGTGGCATAATGATATACTATAGTACCAACAAAACTTTAAATTTAACAACTAGAAACCATTACAGAGAAATACAAATACTTTGGCGCAGACTGACTCTAAACCAACCAATGCCATCTTTGAAGCCCTTCTGTGACTTTTACAGACTTAATGATTGGTAAGAATCTCACAGGAATTCTGCGAAAATCATTATTAATTTTATTGTTCTGGATATCTAGTGCTGTGTAAAAAACTATCCCAAAACTCAGTGCTTTAAAACAACCTCAAACTACATCTTCTAGTTCCGTGAGTCTGAATTTGAGTAGCTTGGCTAGTTGACTGTTCTGCCCCACGTGACACTGACTGGGTTTACTCCCTGGCATTCAGTGATGATGGCTGGCGCTGGGGGCTCCAAAATGCTTCATTGATATGCCTGGTACTTTAGTGACAGTGATTAGAAAATGAGGGTCAGCTGGGACTTTGTCTCTTTCCAAGTGGCCATAGAGTCTTTCCTTGTGGTGTGTAAAAGAGGGTAGGTGGGTATCTAATATGGTGGTTTAGGAATCCAAGAGTGACCTTTTCAAGAGATGTAGGTGAAACACAAGACTTTCAGTAACAGACTTAGAGGTCCCAGATAGTCAATTTTACATTTTATTAATGAGATAAGTTACTAAGACCCAGCTGGCTTTGAGGGCAGTAGAATTATACTACCTCTCAGTGGCAGAAATGTCAAACATGTTATGGCCATCTTTTATGTACACTGTGAAAGTAATTAAATGAATGTGAGCAATATTGTTCCATTGCTTTTGTCTATGAAATAAAATTGCCTGAGGACTGCTGGACCCTTGGAACCACCACTACTCTTTGGAACACATTTTGAGAAAAAAATTTGTCTAGAAAATGAAGGCGGCCTAAAAAACCATAAAGCTGCTGAGGACAAGTGCTAATTAGGAACATATGATAGGATCTTCAGCCCTGTTAGGGAGGCATTGATCGTGGCTAGTGTGCTCTTTGGAGGCAGATTGCAAGGAGCCAGGTACTAAAACTTATTAGCTGTGTAATGTGGGCAAATATCTTGATTTGTCTTTTTTCTGTTTCTCATTTTCTTCCTCTCTAACTAGAAATAATATCTCCCACTTCAACAAGTTGCTTTGAGAATTAAGTGAGAAAATAAAAGTGAAGAATTAAGTACAGTGCACAGCACATGACATTACTCAATATATGTTAATTATAGTTATTAATATTGGTGCGTATATTTAGCCTTCTGAGTCTCGCTGAGTATCTCAAGAACTACTGATATTTAGGAGATGAGCTATTGAAAATACTGTGATTTTCAGCGATATTTTTTATGCTGCCTGTTAGATTTTGTTCTCTTGACCTGTGTAGCAGGGACCAAGGTAGGGTTAGGTCCTGGGACTCTTGGACTTAGAGAATACAATGGAGAGAAAGATATAGTGGGTCAGCATATTAAGAAACAAAAAACCTTAATTTCTTAATTTTTTTTTTGTTTTGTTTTAAGTAAGCTCTATACCCATTGTAGGACTTGAATTCAGAACCCTGAGATCCAAAGTCACATGCTCTATGCACTGAGACAGCCAGGTACCCCAAGAAACAAAAACCAACCAAAACCAAATAAAAACAAAGTATACTCTAATGTTTTTGGAAGAGTCTCTGTATGTTTTTCTTCTTCTAACTTGAATTTGTTCGTAGACTTTTTTCTATGCTGAATACTTTGGGCATAGCATGGGTAGTAAAAACATCCCATATTAAGATGTCAAAGCTTTTGTTCTAGGGTTTGCTTTATCACTTGGTTTTGATTGGGCTCTGTATCTGACACAAATCTACACAAATATTGGCTTAAACCAAGATAAAATTTCTTTCCATCTCATATATAGGGATAGACAGTCAAGAGCTAGTATGGCAGCTTGTAGTTTATAGACCAGGTTCCTTTCATCCTATGAGTTGGCCCATGTAACTTCCATTCCTAAGGACAGGGTACAGAATGACTTCTGGGGCTCCAAACATTATGTTTGCTTTCCTGGCATGAGAAAAGAGGAAAGAAGAATGGTGTGTCTCCTCACTTTAAGGATACTTCCTGGAGGATTCAAAAGATGTTTTTCTTTTTATAGCCCTCTGAGGTTCTTTCTGACACTAAATATGTGGTATCTTATTAGACCAATTTTAAAGTTCTTGGACACCAAGGGTGTTAGAATGTAATTCACTTTAGAAAGTATCTACCTGGAATTAGCCTCAAACCTCACAAGATTGCCCTCAACTTCAGATGCCAGCTGTAAATGGTATGCTAGGCGACCCACATGGAAGTGTGCGAAACTTCTGTCTCATTGAGTACAAATTTGGAGTTTCTCACAATTCCCCCCTAAGATTGATAATTAGCTAGAATACTCACAGACCCCAGGAAAATATTTTACTTAACAGTTATTTGTTTATTATACAGGACACAAATGAACAATTAGGTGAAGAGGTACTTCTTAGAGTGGGCTCTGGAAGGGTCTTGAATGCACGAGCCTTTGTCTCCATGGATATGTAGATATATCATCTTCCCAGAATGTAGATGGATTCGCCAACCCAGCAACTCCCCAATCTCTTTGTTTAAGAGTATTTGTAGTGTTCAATCTTCACTCCTCACCCAGGGGGTCTCAGTGATGCTTGAAGTTGGAATAATCCTATGGGATGTTTGGTTTTCCTTGTGGTATTGAATCTCAAATGGAACATAAAGAAATAATACTCCTAAAACAGATACAACATGACTTTTAGGTCTTGGTTTTGGCAATATATAAGAAATGAATTTTTTATGTATTATCATAAAATTTTATTAATATGTACCTCTAAAATGTATATATATTTGTTCACTGGTCTAAAACATACCTCTTTTTTCCCCCAATTTTGACATTACTAAAACTGAGCTTCATGTCATGTTGTAGTTTAATTGGCAATATGTTTTATTTCTCAATAGTACATAGAATAATGGTACCCCTTACATCTGATGGATTTTTAGATTTCATAAGATAATACATATGTACGTATATATTTAAATGTAGTAGTAGGGTAGCTGAAGGCAATTCTAGCTGCCTCATTCTCTATAATACACATTTCATCCCCAAATAACACAGAATGGGAAAAAAATAAAATTGTAGAAAAATCACTTAAAATAACTTGAAGTCAGAGAATGCCCAAATTTCAAAATAACTAAAAAGAAAAAGGAAAAAGGAAAAAAAAAAAGAGAAAGATCAAATCCCAGTGTGTGATCTCTCATATTCCTGCCCTCCTGCAAGGCTTTGTGGCATTAAAAGACAGGCTTTAAAAACTGTAAGAGAGAGGAGCTAGCAATTGGCCTAACGTTGGTCTAAAATCACCTGCAAAAAGAGCAAGTCCATGCTAAATCTGAAAATGAGAGAAGAATTTGGGGCATATTGGGGCATGGTCTACAAGGAAATGACTATAACATATATATGATTTATTTCCCTATTTTCCCCCACGCCTTCTTTCTGGGTCATTGAAAACTGCAACTGTTTCTTATATCCAAAATTTAAAAATGCTTTAAGAGACAGGTATCTTGCCCTTTATTAAAACCCCTTAATTGATCAAGACAACTTTAAGTAAATGCTTTCCTGTGTAATAAATGGATCAGGAAAACAGACTAAGGGCATAACTCACAGATGGTTAATGAGCTCAAAGTATTTAAAATTAGGTCTGGTGAGAAAGCAACATATTTCACAAAGAACTGTGAGTGCGTCTTTGGGCAAACTGAGGTATGTGGAATCAAATAGTTAAAAAAGTTAAGTTTTGGGGCACCTGGGTGGCTCAGTCGGCTAAGCATCTGACTTTGGCTCAGGTTATGATCTTGTGGCCTGTGGGTTCGAGCCCAGCATCAAGCTCTGTGCTGACAGCGCAGAGCCTGGAGCCTGCTTTGGATTCTGTGTCTTCCTCTCTGCCCCTTCTCTGCTCACACTCTCTCTCTCTAAAAAATAAACAAACATTTAAAAAAATGTTTTTAAAGGAGAGCTAAGTTTTGACAGAATGTATATAGCAAAAAAAAAATGTCTATCTTGTATTAAAAGGGGCTGTGACTCTTTTAGACTTTTGAGCCTCCAACTTTATACAGGCAAAAAGCCTTGTAATGCCCCTCACAGGTGTGATCAAGAAAAAAAAGAACTGGAAGGATATACCAAAGTATAAAGCTAAGAGCCACAGAAAACAACAGATGATGGTAATAAGACCAGGGCCTAAAAGGGAACATTGCTTGTATCTTACCCCTAGAGAAGGATCCCTAGGACACAATTACCCCACTTTGATTTCAAAACTGCGATGGATCAGGAACAGCTATGTACCTTGCATTCTTCTCTTTTCTTTAAAAAAAAAAAAACAAACCCTATTTTATTTAAAAGTTTTCCTGCCTTTGTTGAGATATAATTGACATATAACATTGTGTAAGTTTATGGTGTTCAACATGATTTAACATATGTATATGTTTAAAAATGATTACCACAATAAGGTTAACTAACACATTCATTATCTCACATACTTTGTGTGGTGACAACCTTAAAGATTTACTCTCTTAGCAACTTTTAAACTTCGCAGATGCTAAAGGGAAGTCTTCAAACATTCGTGTGTAAGATGATGAACTGTAGTGAATTGTATTATTGACTCCATCATTTTCTGACTTCCTTGAGAAAGAATTGTGCATATTCACTATTTGCAATGTAATTTGCAATGCCTCAAATTTGTAGTGCCTTCTGTGGGAGGTATACACTTTTCTATCCCACTGATGAGGCATTTTCTTCTGAGGCTTTTTTTGGGTGTGGAGTGTAAGCACAGGAGGGTTTAGGATTTAAAAAAAAAAGCATGTAGAGCAGAGAAGTGCTGACTTGCAGCTGACATATAATTGAAAAACAAATCTTTTTTGTTGCACGCCACTGAGATTTTGAATTGTTACTGCAACAAAACAGCAAAAGCTGACTATCATATATGATCAGATTTACATTTTTGAAAGAATACTCTGGTTGACATGTGGGAAATGAATTAAAGGATAAAGCCATGAAGTTGGAAACAACTTAGAAAACCATTTTAATATTCTGAGAGAGATAACTGTGCTTTGGATTTGGGTAGCAGTAATGGAACCAGAGAATGGGAATAAACAGGACTGGGTGATGATTACACGTGATAATAGAAGTGTATCAGAAATTAATTTTATATTTTCGCTGGGAATGACTGGATAGTGGCAAGATAGCAAACAATGAAAGAAGAATAGAAAAGGGACAGGAGAAGCAGTTATGAAGACCCAAGTTTAGTTCTAGTTATCGATGGGATACCAGTGCAAAAGTGAATAGGAAGTTAAATCCATAAGGTGGGCTTAGAAGAGCGGTCTCAAAGGTATACAATTGGAATTCATTTAGACAGAGGCCATAGAAGTGGTTGAGACATTACAAGGAAGAGAATATAGACTGAGAAGTTAAGACAGGCTATGGAAAGATCCCCTAAAACCCTGACATTTAAAGTCAGTGGATCAGTGTCTCCCTAAAAGTGAATAGAATAAAAGGAATAAATATTCCTTGGAGGAGTGGCAGGTTGTAGGAAATGTATGCGGTGAGTCTGGAGTATTCTGTGTTTCCATAAAATAATCACCAAAGCTGGATATTTGAGCAACAAAATAAATACAGGAGTACTGGATTATAATGCCCCAAAATAAAATAGCCATGAGTCCATAGTGAAAGAAAGAAAGGAAGAATAAAAGAATGAAAGACAGACAGAAAGAAAGAAGTTTTTAGTGAGTGACTGTAGCCTAGAATATTCTTGTCCAATAGAACTCTCTACAGTACTAGGAATGTCTGATAATAGCTATTCCACACTGAGCCCTTATAATACAGCTATTGTGACGGGAGTCTGAATTTTAAATTTTAATTAGTTTAAATTTAAATAGCCACATATGGCTAGTAGCTACCATATTGGATAGTGGCAGCCTATAAACAAACTATAATTTTATTTCCTAAGGGGAATATAAACATATATTTAACACTACACTCTCAATTAAGAATCCATCAGCCACTTACTTAATTGTTCAATTGCAGTATATTGCATATTTGTTCCAAAATTATTAACCTGTACCTAAAATGTATTTTTCAAAGAGCTATAGCATAGCTAATAGCTTTATTAAAGTTTAAATGACCAATAACTACATTAATTAGTAGCAATTTACACTCTGTTCTTCAACTTTCATCATTTATAGTAAGTAATACTTCTGCACTTTTCAGTCAATCTTCAGTGGTCATCAATTTATATTAATGTGCCTCAATTCCACTTGTCAGCCGGGACCCAGAATCAGCCAATATTTTCATGTAAAAATGATTGTAATCACCACACAGGATCTCATTTAAATTAGCAAATTGATGTTTTCCACAATAAATGTATAGATAGCATCCTGATGCATCAAATCAGTAATTATTCTTCCCAGCTTAAAATATTAGCTTCAGATACTTGTAAAGAGACAAAAAAAATTATGTCTTTGGGTGCTTTAAACAATTTTCCTGCTGTCATAATGAAAGCATTTTAAATTTTTAAAAATAAACATTTGGGGGCAAATTTAATCTTTTGTACTGCTACAAGCTCAATGCTACTGTATAAAGTTAATTTCTTTACAAATAACATTTTTTTAATGGAGCACATACTATCAGGCAGATGTTGTTCAGATGTTTTATTTATTATGCACAATTCTGACATCAGGCCTACAAGGTAAATATACCATCCCAATTCTAGAAACAAAACAAATAAAGAAATTAGTATTCCAGGTTGAACAGCCAGGAAAAAGCAAAACAAGTCTATGATTTCAAAGGCTACATCCTTTCTACTGTGGCAGATGGAACACTGCAAAGAGCATCCTGAGACACTAATGTCCATGTGTGCATACCCAACTCCTGTTCGTAGAAGTAAGGAGACAAATTTAGAATAAAATATTAACATATTCGCTCTTTCTCTAATTCCAGTTGGGTACTTGTGCAGGGAATAAGCTCAGATCGCAAAAAGAAAGTAATTCTCACAGATGACTTTGGCAAAATCAGTGAATCAGTGACACTATCAATATTCATTTCAGTCATCTCTAATTCAAACTGGAAAATAATTCTGGCAACACAATAAAACAGTTCCCACTAAAAGTTGAGCCTACCTAAATTCATCAACACTCTTCATAGGCTTGCTTTCTGAAAAACTCCACAAAGAAATGAGAATACCTGAAGAAAGATTTCAACGTTATAAAAAAAAGTACAAATAACTCAAGCAAAGAAGTTTTTTAATTACCACTTGTTTACAATGCAAGCTAATTTTAATTTCCTTCCTTTTTCATTCCTTAACAAATGGCTTCTGTTTTGTTTGGGCCAAAATAAAATATAAAGTATATAAATGAATTAAAATTGTTTCTCTTCACACATTTAGTGTGAATAACCTCATTGTACTAAAAATTTAGGAAGAGGAAGGACAACAACATGTCAGCTATAAAACATGAACTCTTCTCCAACTTAATTCAAAAAGCAATTTTGAATTTTGTTTTCTCTTATGAACAGAGCATTCATAAATTGCCTTTAACACTACAACCAAATCTTTTTCTTTACTTAAGAAAGAAAAATAAAGGAGATGCAATCTTGGGCAAAGTAGATCATAGCTATCTACCTATATACACTGAGAGTGCCAGAGTCTAGTTAGAAGCCTAATGTTGTTTTTATCTATAATTAAGAAGAAAATCTCAAACTCACACTTTGGGATCTTGTTTGACTATGCCAATTATGAGTTTAATCTTCCATTTAAAAGGACTAATCCAGGGTAAAGAAAATGTTTTTTTATACTTGCACAAATAAGCTACATTTCAAACTGGGTAACTATAAAAGGCCACATGAAAAGAACCCTATAATGGAGATTAGAATGGACCCCATGAACTCAGATTCTGGATGCCCATGCTATTTAAAGACCTCAGCCTGTTCTGTGCTGGACACTCGGGGGGTGGGGCACAGAATTTGAAAGGTTCTCACTGTAGACTGATGCTTAAGGGAACAGTCTGATTAGATAAAAGAGAAAAATGGTAACAAGCATATGGAGGCATGGTATAAATTGGGGAAATTAAACAAAAATTTGTCACATCTAAAAATTATGAATCACATGTATGAACATCTACAGCCTGAATAAAAGCAGCTTAAATTTTTTAATTAAAAACGAACAAACTCAACTCACTGTCAGTGAATGAGTGTGTTAAAATAGCTTTTTATTTGATATATAAAGAATCTTTTAGTGAGTGACTGTAGCCTAGAATATCCTTGTCCAATAGAACTTTCTACAGTAATGGGAATGTCTAATAACAGCTATCCCACACTGAGCCCTTAAAATGTTGCTGTTATGACTAAAAATCTGAATTTTAAATTTTAATTAATGTATATTTAAATAGCCACTTATGGTTAGTGGCTACCATATTGGATAGTGGCAGCCTATAAATCAACTATAGTTTTATCTCCTAAGGGGAATATTAACATATATTTAACACTAAACTCTCAATTACAAAAAAGAATAATACCTTTGTATCAACAATATAGATTAATACGAGTAACTCAGCCTTACCAGAGTTATTCATTTATTTCATTCATCTTTTCCTTCCTTCAATAAATATTTATTGGGCACCTACTGTGTAAAAGTTGATGGCCGTCACCCAGATAATTTTATTAAGAAAAGTAAAAGTATGTATATTAAAATTATAAGACATGTAGATTATCTGGTTGAATGACATATTCTATTCAATACCTAATCAAAAATTCTGATTAAGACAGAAAACTTATTAGTTTCATATATGTCAGTTTTCCTTTTTAAAGATTCCATGACCTTTCTCCATACAAATGCTATTGTTTCACAAAATTTTACTTCCCAACAAGCGCTTGGGATCAGATCTTAAAATATTCACAAGGAGCCACCCAGTAGCTCCGCATGTATTCTGTCAAAAGGAGGCTTATAAGCAGTCCTTCAGGATTTCTATCATCCTTTGAAATACAAATACAGAATGCTCTAGGAAACCACTCCACCAGATTTACCTCACCCTTCTAGTAGGTGATTAAATAAAATTCGAGGGTCTGTCAAAGCTGTGGCCTCAATAGACTATATAAATTCACTGTGGTGAATGGAACTTTTCCAATGAGACATGTAATAAGAAAAAAACTACTTAGTAGTCTAGACAAAAATCGTGAGAGGCCTTGGCTAGGAGTCCTACCAAACTCACACTCTTTTAGTGACACCTGAAAGATCTTTCTGACCCTGAGTTTTCTCTTTTCAAAAATAACTTTTTCTAGAAACCCCACTTAAGAGACTTAAGCAGAAGGAAAAAAAAAAACCACCTAAGAGGAAAATGTAATTTTAAGGGATAGCTTTTCATAGTAGCCTCACATGCACATACTATCAAAAATTGTAAAGAATTGATATGTCCATGAAATGCTATGCTTTATTTTAAATTATCTGTATGTATTATCGTAGGAAAAAAAAAAAACAAAACCTCTTGATATGTTGTTGACTAAAAAAAAAAAAGTAGGTCATAAAAGAGTGTGGAGAGACAAAGTTCCAAAAAGAAGTTCAGCAAAATAGTAACAGTGGTTGTCACAGGTCTGTGATATTTGGGGTAGGTTTTACACATTGCTTTTACTTCTCTGTATTACCTGAATTTTTATATCTAGTATGAATTATTTTCTTCAAAATTTATAATACTGTGTTCACAAATAAGAAAGAGTGAAACACATGCTTGTTGGCTCTATTAGACAGGCTACTCCACAGAAATAGAACCAACAGTATATGGAAAAAAGGGAGAAAGAGATGGAGATTTATTTTAAAGTAGTGGCTCACAATTTAAGAATTGTGGAGGGTTGGGATGCCTGAGTGGCTCAGGCGGTCAAGCATCCGACTTCAGCTCAGGTCACAATCCCATGGTTTCTGAGTTTGAGCCCCGCATCAGGCTCTGTGCTGATGGCTTAGAGGCTGGAGCCTGCTTCCGATTCTCTCTCCCTTGCTCTCTGCCCCTCCCCTATTCATGATCTGTCTCAAAAATAAACAAACATAAAAAAAGAAAAAAAAAAGAATTGTGGAGTCTTGGTTGCTCCAAAATCTGTATGTGACCAGCAGGCTGGAGACCCAGGAAAGAGTTAAGGTCACGTCCAAAAGCACACTGTTGGTAGAATCCTTTCTTTGTCAGGAGAGATCAGTACTTTTTCTACTAAGACCTTCAACTGATTGGTTGAGGCCCATCCACAACCAATGGGCCTGTTGAGTAAATTTATTCTAAATTTGTCTCCTTACTTCTACGAACAGGAGTTGGGTATGCACACATGGACATTAGTGTCTCAGGATGCTCTTTGCAGTGTTCCATCTGCCACAGTAGAAAGGATGTAGCCTTTGAAATCATAGACTTGTTTTGCTTTTTCCTGGCTGTTCAACCTGGAATACTAATTTCTTTATTTGTTTTGTTTCTAGAATTGGGATGGTATATTTACCTTGTAGGCCTGATGTCAGAATTGTGCATAATAAATAAAACATCTGAACAACATCTGCCTGATAGTATGTGCTCCATTAAAAAAATGTTATTTGTAAAGAAATTAACTTTATACAGTAGCATTGAGCTTGTAGCAGTACAAAAGATTAAATTTGCCCCCAAATGTTTATTTTTAAAAATTTAAAATGCTTTCATTATGACAGCAGGAAAATTGTTTAAAGCACCCAAAGACATAATTTTTTTTGTCTCTTTACAAGTATCTGAAGCTAATATTTTAAGCTGGGAAGAATAATTACTGATTTGATGCATCAGGATGCTATCTATACATTTATTGTGGAAAACATCAATTTGCTAATTTAAATGAGATCCTGTGTGGTGATTACAATCATTTTTACATGAAAATATTGGCTGATTCTGGGTCCCGGCTGACAAGTGGAATTGAGGCACATTAATATAAATTGATGACCACTGAAGATTGACTGAAAAGTGCAGAAGTATTACTTACTATAAATGATGAAAGTTGAAGAACAGAGTGTAAATTGCTACTAATTAATGTAGTTATTGGTCATTTAAACTTTAATAAAGCTATTAGCTATGCTATAGCTCTTTGAAAAATACATTTTAGGTACAGGTTAATAATTTTGGAACAAATATGCAATATACTGCAATTGAACAATTAAGTAAGTGGCTGATGGATTCTTACTCTCTGTTAGAGAGGAATGCAGATAAGCAATGGGAACAAGGCTGGCATGATGCAGGTGGTAAGAGATGAGAGTTAGAGATGTCAGAATTAACTTCTCTTTTGCATAGTAGATGCTTATGGACAGACATTATAGATAAGTGTACATACGTAGTTTAGTATATACACACTTATTTCCTAATTGGCAGGAAGACCCTAGAAGCAATGGCAGCCCATCAGCAATGAGTGTACTCAGTGTCCAGACCTTGGTTTCAAAGACCATAAAAGTAATCAGGGCTCTTTGGAGAGATAGGTGATTCTAGAACCAGAAAAGGGATATACAAGACAAACCAAGATTGTCTTAGAGTTCCAGAAAGTAAGGATTGCCCAAAAAGCAAAGCAAAACAAATTAACAACAAACCAAACCCTATTGATGGAGGTATGTTAAAGAGTCACAGTAGCCAACTGAAAGAGCTTGAAAAGGCCAAAGCTAAAAAATTTGAGCAAATAAACAGTAGTAGATTATATCCCAAAATATAAATAAATATCCCTGTGACTTTGCTGATATCAATAAATATTGAATGAATAAATGAGTGAATGAATGAATAAATAAAGGAGAATTGACAAATCTCCTCTATACAAGAATTCCAAGCAAATATGTAGATAACTCTGTATTAAGACGTGGAGTATAACCTTACAGGCTATGAGCATGGGCTATGCTTAGTGACAGTACAGTAAGGGTATAATTTTACAGTAGAGAAACATGACAAACACTTCTTTATCCAGGTGCTCAAGATCAACATCAACGCTGATAAGTCGTGTTGTATGTACTCTTGACAGGATGTACTATAAATGGCACTTTACCTCTGTGACCTTTCTCCCCCAAATCCATAACCTTGGTATAATTATGAGAAAAACATGAAACAAATACAAATAGAAGGATATTCTCCAAAGTACTAATCAGCACTCTTCAGATCTGTCACGACCATAGAAAAACAAAGTTTGAGAAATTATTTTATTCTAGAGGAGTTTAAAAAAATATGATGACTAAGTGTAACATGGTATCCTGGAGCAGAAAGGCATATTAGGCAAAAAGTCAGAAAATCTGAATACAGTAGGGACTTTAACTAATGATAATATATGGAATTAATTAAAAATAATGTTTCAGAGCTGGGTCACGACCACCCATTCACACCAGAGAGTTAAAACTGGTGGCCAGGTGGAGGATGCAGCTTGTATACTTGAACAGATAACTTAAAAAACTTTTTTTTAACATTTATTTTTGAGAGAGAGCATACGTAGGACAGGAGCCCAGAGACGGGACAGAGAATTCGAAGTGGGCTCAGCACTGAGAGCAGCAAGCGCCATGTAGGGCTTGAACTCATGAACAAGGAGATCATGACTTGAGCTGGAAGTGAGATGCTCAACTGACTGAGCTATCCAAGTGCCCCCAGACCTGAACATTTTGGTAACTTTCTTACCCTATGTTTTCTTTGCAATTATGCTATATACTTTTGCAAGTTAAACACAGACTGAATGTTTGTACCCACCCTGTCCCCAATTCCTGTCAAAATCGAATCCCACCCTGATGGTATTTTGAGGTGATGAGGCTGTTGGGAGGGCTCTGCCCTCATGAATGAGATTAGTGCCTTTATAAAAGGGATCCCAGAGAGCTCCCTCACCCCTGCCACCTTGTGAGGACACAGAGGGCAGTAGTCTATGAACCAGGAAGTAGTTTCTCAACAGACACTAAATATGCTGGTACATTTATCTTAGGCTTCTCACCATCCAGAACTAGGGGAAATAAATTGCTGTTGTTGGTAAATCACCCAGGGTATAATATTCTGTTAAAAGAGCCCAAACAGCCTGACACTAGCTATATAGATGTTCCATTTCAATTTTTTTCCATCCAATACATCTTTTTTTTATGCTTTGCTTTATGTTGGCATTATTTAAAATACTCATTTATTTTAATTAGTCTAAATTTGCTCTATATCAAATAGTGCAGTTAGAAGGAATCCAACGGCACCATTGAAATAAAAAACCTGGATTTAATTCAAGAAACTTGATGAAACACATACAGTGCTAGGCATTTGCTACGGCACAAGACAGAGGTAGTCCCATGTCTCATGAACCTTCCATTATAATTGGGAATAAGTCTTTAAAAAACCAATTATAATTAAGGTAAGTGTTGTGGGTTGGAAAGCCTGGATGCCAAAGGATCTTAACAACTGAGAGTTAAGAATGGGGCAGAATCTAAGCCAATCTTTTTTTTTTTTAATGTTTTTTTTTAACATTTAAACATTTTTAAATGTTTATTTTTGAGAGAGAGAGAGAGAGAGAGTAAAAGAGAGAGAAAGAGACAGGCAGAGAGAGTGAAACAGAGGATCTGAAGCAGGCTCTGCATGGATAGCACAGAGCATAATGAGGGGCTTGAACTCACGAACCTTGAGATCATGACCTGATCTGAAGTTGCATGCTCAACCAACTGAGCCACTCAGGTGCCCCTACAGAGGCTATCCTTAAAGAAGTAAGTAGTGACACTCCATATGAGGATGATAGGCATTAACTAGGTCAGTGGTTCTTACCAGGGTGTTTGGGAAACTTGTGAGAGTGTATTAGGTTGTCACAATAATGGGAGTTACTACTGGCATTTATGGTGTGGATAAATGATGAGCCACAAAGATGATAGAAGTATTGCAATGTGAGGGATGGTTCCCCATAACAAAATGAACTCCTTTTTACTATATAACTTTGTTGTTGTTGTTGTTGCTTTTTACAAATAGTTTATTGTCAAGTTGGTTTCCATATAACACCCAGTGCTCATCCCCACAAGTGACCCCCTCAGTGCCCATGCCCCCTTCCCCCCACATCCATCAGTCCTCAGTTTATGTCAGCATTCAAGAGTCTCTCATGGTTTGCTACTCTCCCTTTCCTCCACTATTTACCCCTTCTTCTCCCCCATGGTCCTCCATTAAGTTTCTCCTAATCCTCCTATACGTGCAAACATATGATATTTGTCCTTCTCTACCTGACTANTGAATCCCACTTGATCTTGGTGGATAATTCTTTTTATGTGCTGTTGGATTCAATTAGCAAGGATCTTGTTGAGGATTTTTGCATCCGTATATATCAAGGATATTGGCCTCTAGTTCTCTTTTGTAGCTGGATCTCTGTTTGGCTTGGGAATCAGAGTGATGCTGGCTTCATAAAATGAGTCTGGGGGTTTTTCTTCAATTTCTATTTTTTGGAATAGCTTGAGAAGAATTGGTATTAGTTCTGTTTTAAACATCTGGTAGAATTCCCCGGGGAAGCCATCAGGTCCTGGGCTCTTATTTGTTGGGAGATTTTTGATCACTGATTCGATTTCCCCACTAGTTATGGGTCTGTTCAGAGTTCCTATCTCTTCCCGTGTGAATTTTGGTAGTGGGTGTGCGTTTAGGAATTTGTCCATTTCTTTTAAGTTGTCCAGTTTGTTGGCATATAATTTTTCATAGTATTCATTGATAATTGCCTGTATTTCTGAGGGGTTGGTTGTAATAAATCCACTTTCATTCATAATTTTGTCTATTTGGGTGCTCTATCTTTTCTTTTTGAGAAGCCTGGCTAGAGGTTTGTCTATTTTGTTTATTTAAAAAAAAAAAAACAAACTCTTGGTTTCATTGATCTGTTCAATTGTTTCTTTGGTCTCTATGTTTATTTCTGCTCTGATTTTTTACTATTTCTCTTCTACTGGGTTTAGGGCGTTCTTGTTGCTCTGCCTCTAATTCCTTTAGATGAGCTGTTGGACTTGCACTTTTTCTAGTTTCTTGAAATAGGCCTGGAGTGCAATGTACTTTCCTCTTAGGACTGCCTTTGCGGCATCCCATAGATTTTGGATTGTTGTGTTTTCATTTTCATTTGTTTCCATATATTTTTTAAATTTTATCCCTAATTGCCTGATTGGCCCATTCATTCTTTAGTAGGGTGGTCTTTAACCTCCATGTTTCTGGAGGTTTTCCAGACTTCTTCCTGTGATTGATTTCAAGTTTCAAAGCATTATGATCTGACAGTGTGCATGGTATGATCTCAATTCTTTTATATTTATTGAGGGCTGCTTTATGTCCCGTATGTGATCTATCTTGGAGAATGTGCCATGCGCACTTGAGAAGAAAGTGAATTCCCTGGCCTCAGGATGTAGAGTTCTAAATATATCTGTCGGATCCATTTGGTCCATGTGTCTTTCAAGTCCATTACTTCTTTAGTGATTTTCTGTCTGGTTGACCTATCCATTGCTGTAAGTGGAGTATTGAAGTCCTGCTATCAGCACATTCTTATCTGTAAGCTTGTTTCTTTTTGTGATTGTTTTAAATATTTAGGTGCTCCCATATTCGGTGCATAGACATTTATGATTGTTAGTTCTTCCTGATGGATGGACCCTGTAATTATTGTGTAATGCCCTTCTTCATCTCTTGTTATCGTCTTAAATTTAAAGTCCAGTTTGTCTGATA
>NW_027531513.1:219389-379332 GCF_008692635.1 Crocuta crocuta | reverse complement strand
GCCTCTAATTTATTATGTATCTCATTTATCACATTTTTAAATTCTTCATGCCTATTTTTATTTTCCATTCTGTCTGTAGCCATAGTTTCTTTGATGTCCTCTATGCTTTTTTCAAGCCCAGCTATTAATTTTACCATTATTATTCTAAAATTTTGTTCATTTATGGTGCTTCTATCTGTTTTGAGCAGTTCATTAGCTGTCTACTCTTCTTGGAATTTCTTTGGAGGAGAGCTTTTTCGTTTTGTAATTTTAGTTAGTTTCTCTTGTTAGTTTTAATGACCTGTTATGCTCTCTGCACCTGTGATCGCTGCTGTATCCAATAAGACTCTTTGACTGTCCAGGGCCTATCCTTCCAGACAGTGTTTTTTGAATGGTATCTCTTGGTCTCTCTTGTTGAAACTTTGGTTATTTTGTTTTCCTACTTGTAGTGATATTTGAGACTCTCCACCATGTGTACTTTGGCTTGTTTCTTGAGGTAGCCCTGGACAAGAAAACAGACTGACAAACACACAGGTAGCAGGAGCACACAAATGCATAGACAAATTCAACTAACATGCAAACCGAGAGGGAAAGCAAAAAAGTTAAGAGAAAAGACAGCAGAGGGAGGGCGAATAATACAAAATTAAAAAATACATAAAAAGGTCAAAAGGAAGAAAAGAAGAGGGAAAAAGAAGAATACCAACAGGACAAAGAACGGTTTATAGCATATAACCAGATTTCCCAGCAACAAATAGCCGGGTGTATGCAGTGCTGGTTGAAAGGCATAGAGAAAGAGAAGACAGGGCGGGGATGAGGCAAAATTGGAAATAGAATGAACAGGCAGAAGGGATAAGAAGCTTTTTTCAAAGAGTTAAAGGGTGGAATATGGTTGGATAGGTGAGAGAAGGATGCTGGTGTTATCCAGAGAGATTATATAGTCTAATTACTCCTGAGAGAAAGAGATGAAAAGGTCAAGAGGTGTGGTATTTACATCTACAGAATGGACTAAATGTGATTGTTTAAGCAAGCCAGTGACCCGAGTTAATCAGGTCAGTGTTCTGGGGAAAAAAAGAAAAGAAAGAAAAAAGAAAAAAAAAAAGTTAGGGCAGCTCTCAAGCAGGGATGGGGGTGGTTTGATCCAATGCGTCAGGTGGGAGTTCTGCCTTGGCGGTTTTGGGGAGGAGAGGGACGGTGCTCCAGTCCCTTCCTGAACCAAGCGCTCCACCTGGCTTTTTGGGGCATGTAAACTCCCAGGGCCAGGGGTGCAGCCAAAGTTTGTTGTACTCTTCAACCCAGGCCAGTCACAGCCTCCAAATCCCAGTCCAAGCGCCCCACTGAAATTGCTGCAGGCAGTCTCCTGGCAACCCCCTCAGTGCAATTCCAAGCCTCCTGCCTAGCTCTGGGGGTGGAGCCAGAAGCCGCTACTCCCTTCTCCTCCAGGTCGGGCTGGGGAGCCTGGGTGGGGCGGGAGCCTTGCCTGCTGGGCACGCTGAGCCTGCTGGAGTGAGGAAAACCAGGTCCCTCTGTGTCTCGTCACCCAAAACACGAACTCGCAGGCAAATCTCCCAGTTTTTAGCTCTTTGCCTTCCCTCTAGAGTGCCAGCCAGCCAGGAGCATGGACACCCGGTGCCTGTGCACGGCTCCTCCAGGGGCCCAAGCCCACTAGGAGGGCAATGGCGGCAGGCGCGCAGCTTCTCTAGAAGGCCAGCCAGCCAGGAGCCAGCACGAAGAAGCAGTCTGCGAGCGCAGCCCCTCCGGGGCCAGTTGGAGCGTGGGGACCTGGTGCGCAGGTATTTTGTGCGCAAGGTCTTTCTATGCCCCGAGTGGAGGTTTTTCCCCCAAGCGGAGGTTTTCTGTTTCGGACTCTCTCTCTTTCCCCTCTCACTCCCCACAGAGGAGGATCGCCCCCGTCCCTGGAGTCTCCGATCCAGGCCTGTTTTTATCTTCCCCAGTTCACACTCACATTAGAAGGCTTTCTCAGTGGATTCTGTGTCCTTTTTCTCCCAATCTCTTGGGTTTCATAAGGTTTCCTATGGTTTCAGATCTTTTCCGTGTGAGGCATGGGTGCGAGTGCAAGTATGGAGCTCCTTACTTCTCCTCCTTGCCCTAGCTCCCTACTATATAACTTTGTAATTCCCACTGGATGTTTTTATATAGATTGTACAGCTTATTTTCAGAAATACCATATTACCTCATCTTTACTACTTGGATAATCTTGCTCTTAGGGATGGAATGTAGGACACTAAGAAAAGTGTATTAGTCAGGACAGGCTAACTGTTGTAACAAGTAGCTCTCAAATCAATAAAAGGTCATTGTTCCCTCACTCCATAGGCCAAGATAGTTGGCAGGGGGAGGCTTTAGGTCAAATTGTCATTTAGAGATTCATGCTCTTTTTTATCATATGATACCACTTTGATTTAATACATGGCCTCTCTTCAGAGACTTTGTTACAGAAACCTTACCTTTGCTCTTTCAGATACTTACTTCCTTTTTCTCTTTTAAACCTCAATAACCCTTCCTTTCAAAAATTACCATTAGTACATATTAAAACAAAGAATCTTAGAGCTGCCCAAACATATTTAGAAATAAAGGCACGTGTATTAAAAGGTCAGTAATGGGGAACCTGAGATTGGATAAGAGTATTGTAAAGTAGGAGTAGTAAGAAAGGGGATATTACAGTCAATGAAACTAAATTAATTGCAAATATGTAATTGAAATGTGAGCAAAAAATCCTGATCATTTGTGGAAATACAAAGCATAACAAATGCAAGTGTTTTGTGCAGCTCCCATCATTCCTATTTTAAGATGTATAGAGTTATTTGGCCAGCTGGTGATACTGCTTTACTTTAGAGAATAGAAAAATGTATATGAGGACTGTTATAATTTCACTTGGGATCTTGTTGCCTATATCTATTTCCCCTAATACCCCTTTCATATTTCAGCTGCCAATTTTCTACCATAGGAATTATCATGACCCTAACTCTTAAGTTTGTGAATAAGTAATTATCTATATAGTCTATCAAAGCAGTCACAAAATCAAAAATGGTTCATACTGTAAAAAGTCAGGTAAAATCCAGATGGATGTTTAGAATTAAGCATAACTAGGGGCACGTGGGTGGCTCGATCGGTTGCACATCAGACTCTTGATTTAGGCTCAGATCATGATCCCAGGGTGGGATGGAGCCCCCATGTGGGGCTCCAAGCTGAGTGTGGAGCCTACTTAAGATTGTCTCCCTGTCCCTCTCACTCTTCCCCTCTCCCTCTGCCTCTCTCCCCTCTCCCCCACTTGTGCTCTCTCTCTCTCTCCAATTGAAAAAAAAAGCATAGCTATAAATAAGATAGCAAATCACATCAACCCTAAAAATCTCATTCAACACCCATTAAACAAATAGTGTACGTTTTTTTCTCTTTTGGAATCAGAAGAAAGAAGAAGATAAAATATGTTTTTTTTCCCCTTGGTTTTGTCACATGCTACTAGGAAAACTTTGAAACAGAATTTCTTTCAGATACCCTCCCACTGTCCTGTGTATTCCTCTCCCATCTCCTGGTATTCCTTATCTCATGTGCCTGTGTTGTCTATGTTCCACACGGGGACCTTCTACTGAGGGATGCTTCACTGCCCCAGAAAGAGCAATAAGTAGGAGTCCTGAATTGGCTTCCTCATTTTCTATTCCCCTTCTTCCTCCCTTCACAAAACTTACTTATGTTTGCAGGACATAATGGGTGGACAATAAAGGCTCAATTCTCTCAGAGGAGTTTGTGTTTTAAAAAGATGTTTGATAATTCCAATGTGTATTTTTCTAGTGGAATCTAATGTTAATAAATTACAGAAGATACATAATGTACTGAGCACAATGCCAGGAGCTTCCTAAATGTTAATTCTCATCCAATTTCTAGTATAACAAAGTGAAATTTTTTTAAAAAATGCATTGTGGGGAAGATATTATAATGCATTGGGGTATGTGTTATATATTAGATCATGTGACGAGCATAGCATTATGGTGGAAAAAAAGGCTGTGTGGGGGAAAAGGTAGAGCTCAGTTAACTGGAATTAGAGTAGTTTTGGATTTCTTAATAAGGTGGCACTCAATCTTTTTTTTTTTTTTTTTACAAATAGTTTATTGTCAAATTAGTTTCCACATAACACTCAGTGCTCATCCCCACAAGTGTCCTCCTCCATGCCCATCCATCCATCCACATGGATCCATCCACATGGATCCCCCCACATCCATCAGTCCTCAGTTTTTGTCAGCATTCAAGAGTCTCTCATGGTTTGCCTCTCTCCCTTTCCCCCACCATTTCCGCCCTTCTTCTCCCCCTTGTTCCTCTGTCAAGTTCCTCATAATCCTCCTATACGTGCAAACATATGATATTTGTCCTTCTCTGCCTGACTTATTTCGCTCAGCATAACACCCTCAAGGTCCATCCATGTTGCTACACATGAGGTGGCACTCAATCTTTCCTTGTTTCTATTTACTTTTTCTTTTTTAAAAAAACTATTCTTTAGTTTTCAATTAAACTTTTTTTATTCTTTGAATCTATTTTCTTTAAGGAAAATAGACGTGTTACACAGCTGTTTTCATGTTTCTGACAAAATGTTTGTTTGTTTGTTTATTGTATTTTGGAACACTGCAAGAATGTTAACTGGAGTTCTAGAGCTCTAGTATTCTTCCACATTTTACTCATTCCTTGTAGTTTACTAAAAGTTTAAACTGCCCACACTTTTTGGAACCCACAGAAATTTAAATTCCCCTGGGTGGCTTAGCTGGTTAAGCATCTGACTTTGGCTCAGGTCATGATCTCATGGTTTGTGAGTTCGAGCACCGTGTAGGGCTCTGTGCTGACAGCTCAGAGTCTGGAGCCTGTTTCAGATTCTGTGTCACTCTTTCTCTCTGTCCCTCCCCTGCTCATGCTCTGTCTCTCTCTGTTTCTCAATAATAAATAAATGTTTAGAAAAATTTAAAAATAAGTTTAAATTCATAAACTCATTGGCAGTCTTTAATAGGTTTAAATGGAGGTGGGAGGAGCCATTTCTAGAAGTTATTCCTAATTTGGAATTGTCATATAGTTTGCTGGTGCTTTTGTTCACTTTGTTGGGCATGGAGGAGGGCACTTGTGGGGATGAGCACTGGGTGTTATATGGAAACCAACTTGACAATAAACTATTAAAAAAGGGAAAAAAATCTCTTAAACTTAGACCCAGTTGATTAAAAAGTATGTGAATTGAGGAAAGCAGTTATACACATACTTTTTCACATTATGTGCTGTTTTTTCTTTTTTTGTCATCATGATTCTACCTTTTGATTTCTTTAGAGGATATTCCAGTGTCTCCAGATAAGTTGCATTTTCTTCTCTACAGGTTTCTTTTATGGATCTTAAGATGGTTTAAATGTATTATTAATAAGAAGCACGATTCCGTATTTATGGGTCCTCCACGTTATATAAGTCTGAATCCATATCTTTGAATTTTCAGTTTTAAAGGAAACAATTTTAATTTTTCCATTTCACGTATCCTTTCTCAACTCCCCATTCAAGGATCAGACATTCTATTAAGCTTCGTTCAATTTTCTATTATAAATTTCACTTTTCTTCAAAACCTTTCCTGCAAAGTCCATCATTTCTCATGTTATTGCTCTTTCTACAGACACTCATCAATATTTGAAAGCTGTTATATTATGAATTTTGGCCGCCTGATCTTTCCAACTTAGATATCATATTTCTAGTTATAAGTGCGTCTGACCCTTCTGACTTTTCAACAGTCTGGGTAAAAAGAAATCTTGTATTAGTTTCATAAAAACAGATTTGCTTTTTTCCCCTCCATAATAGATACATACAAATTACATAATAATTTCTTATGGACTTTTAATGAGGAAACACTTTTTAGAATTCTGAGTGATTTTTGATAGCATGTATAATGAAAATCTGGAGATTAATCTGGTTAAATTTAGAATGTTCAGATTAATACTTCATTTTTATCTTTTGGTGGTAATGGTGATAGTGAGTACTTCTTAAAAAAATGTACTGTATAAGCTATATTAATTTCTGAACAGCAATCTTAACTTTTTTCTAAAAGGTTTTAAAATAGTTACTAATGTATGTCCATTGTAGTAAAAGCAAGAAACAGAAACAAATGTAAGAAATAATTTCCTTTTCAAATAAATAATAGCTATTAAAATTTTGTAGTATTATCTTCCAAAATTTTATGGGCATAGATAAATGTTTTTTTGTAAGAAAGTTAAATCATATTGTGAAGAGCAGTTTTCTTTAATTTAGAAATCTGTCACTATTTGTATTTGTAGCATGTATGTTCTTTAAATTTCTAAGATGGAAATGACATTAAATGAGTCAGTGAGGAATTTGATTTGGGAAAAAGTAGATGGTGTTAGTATGAAGTGAGAATGTATGGCAACTTCATTATGCTTCAAGGTGTCAAAAAAGAGGGCTTACTATTTGAGCTAAATCCTTTGAAGGTAGCATATATTAAAGTCTATAATGGTAGTAACATCACTGGATGTGATGGAGCCTAACATTATTTTTGGGACTGTCACCCTGAGGAAATAGGATTTGGAAAATTTTGGGACAGTCAGACAGTCAGCTAGCTAATGCTTAAAACTAGAGTCTCCACCCTTTGCCACCGTCTAGAGGCCACACTTACTGATGGAAGACTGCTTCTTTTGATTTCCCTGATGGATATTTTTCTCGTTTTTTACCTCAGTGTCTCAATCAATAATTCAAAGAGAATTCTACCAATTCGTCTTCTCTGAGAGTTCTCTTGTCACTCAGCTTGTAGGAGGTGGGGTTGGCGGCTCACTGATGAGGCTTCAGTCATATTTCTGTGTTCATTACTCACTTGGAGTGAAGCTGTGTGGAGGCCAGAACCTTAACTTGGTCACCTCTGTATCTCCATAAAACTAGACAGCAAATGGGGCAGTGGATAGAGTTAACATATTTATTCTGTCTTACTAGGTCTTTTAGGCTTTATTTAAAAGGATATGCTCACTAAGTTCTATTCAGTGTAAACAATCCTTTTCATTAGTCTTATTAATATTGGAATTTCTTAGTTCTGAAGAGCGCTTTGTTCACACACAGCATTCATTATGACAGTCTAAGTTGGTTTTTATTATTTGCTTGGATTCTACTGATCAAGGAAATTAATACAAACCTTCATAAAGATAAAGATTCTATTTTTTCCACTAAAGATGTATGGAGAATGGAGGAAATGAACATGATCAAGCATATCTCATGTCTGTAAATCCTTTTTCTGTAGTAACATAACTATATACATTTTTATTTTCATAGTTGTCATCTGATATATAATATTTGAGTAAATTTATGGTGATGTCATTTATGAATTTTTTTCAAAAATTTTAATTCCCATATAGTTAACATGCAGTTCTATATTATATTAATTATATTATGTTTATTTTATATTATATTATATATCAGGCATACAATGTAGTGATTAATAAATTTCATACATCACCCAGTGCTCATCACAAATGTACTCTTTAATCCCCATCACCTATTTCAACCATCCCCCCATCCACCTTCCCTCTGGTAACCAACAGTTCTCTAAGGTTAAGAGTCTGTTTCTTGTTTTGTCTCTCTTTTTTCCTTTTGTTCATTTGTTATCTTATATTCCATATATTAGTGAATTCATATGGCATTTTCTTTCTCTGACTTATTTTACTTTGCAAAATACTCATCTACCTCTATCCATGTCTTTGCAAATAGCAAGATTTCATTCATTTTTATGACTAACATTCCATTGTATGTATTTATGTATATACACCACACCTTCTTTATCCATTTATCCATTGATAGAAACGTGGGCTACTTCCATAATTTGGCTATTGTAAATAATGCAGCAATAAACATAGGGATGCACGTATCCCTTTGTGGTTGTTGTTTTTAAAGTTTATTTATTTATTTATTTATTAGAAAAAGAGCACAAGTCAGGGAGGGGAAGAGAATGGAAGAGAGAGAACCCCAAGCAGGCTCAGCTGACAGGGCAGAGCCCGACACAGGGCCTAAACTCACAAACCATGAGATCATGAACTAAGCCGAACTAAAGAGTTGGACACTTGACTGACTGAGCCACCCGGTGGCCCATGCATATATCCCTTTGAATGAGTGTTTTTGTATTTTTTTGTTAAATATGCAGTAGTGTGATAGCTGGATTGTAGGGTGCTTGTAACTTTTTGAGGAGCCTCCCTATCATTTTCCACAGTGGGTGCACCGGTTTGCATTCTTACCAACCGTACAAGAGTGTTTCTTTTTCTCCACATCTGGTCACACCTGTGGTTTCTTGTGTTTTTGATTTTAGTCATTCTGACAGATATGAGGTGATATCTCACTGTAGTTTTGATTTACATTTCCCTGATAATGAGTAATGTTGAGCATTTTTTCATACACCTGTTGGCCATCTGGATGTCTTCTTTGGAGAAATGTCTATTCATTTCTTCTGCCCTTTTTTAATTGGTTATTTCGGTGGGGTTTTTTTTGGTGTCACTTATTAATTCCTAAAACCTCTACAAGAAGAATTCTCCTATTACCAGATTTAGCCAGTTCTTTTACTAAAGAGTGGAACTAACATTAGGCAAAATCCAATTTTTTAAACCAGCTGTACGTGATTCTACACAGTCATGGTTAAATATCTCATGACAACTTTCTAGATAACCTTAGGGTAGTGACTGACTGAAATGAACTTAATATCCTCATGACATTTACCTTCTAATTGTTTAACAGTTCATCAGTAATATCCCTTACAAATGGCAGGATTCCTAGAAGAAAGTGCATAAGTCAATGTAGATTAGCCACCAGAATGCTTCAGCTAAAATGTTTCTGAAATATATAGAAACTGAAAAAATATTTTAAGAAATTCAGCATAAAATTAGAAAGTATCAATAAGTAACAAATGCATCAAATTAATAGTGAAAATTGAAAATTGTTTACAGGAAGATGCATTTGTTGAAATATAAAATAAACCATTCTTTTTCCTGTCTATTTGTTAGTCTTTGAATTTACATGCACTTCTGAGCCTCTGTCTTTAGTATGACCCGAGTACCTTGTAGCTGTCAACCCAGGGCAGATTTCATATCCCCAAACCTTGCCTTGGATAAAGTAAGTCTGGATCCTTCAAGTGAGATGACTAGTTTCTGTAATCATGAAAGATGTCTGGAAGAAGAGAAAGTCCTCAAGGTCAGGATTGGGTCCAGAAAATTTCTTATACTGCCATAGTTTTTAAATTTATAGACAAGATAAGTACGACTTATTTAAGAATATATTATTAACATATGTTATGTATTGGGCACAACATATTCATTTATTTTTACAAATAACATGGTGAAGTAAAGATTTTATAGAGGAGGAGACTGGTGCTCAGAGTGATTAAGTGCTTTCTTTATGGTTTCACAGCTAGAAAGTAGCAGTATTGGTATCAAATCTAGATTGAACTGAGTTCAAAGTCTGTGTGTATTTCCATGTTAGTTCTATTTATGAAGTGAGGTATGCAAATTGGAACAGCAAATGCTCAGGAGGGAGGTAATGATGCATATTATCAAAGTAAAGCACACTTTCTCTTTGGAGACTAGATTGACCTCAGTGTGTGTATACCACCAAAGGTATTGTTAAATAAAAGCATGAGTTTGTGTGAAGAACATCCTTAGAGACCAGCACGTCTGCCAAGCAGGCTTTGGTTCATGAGGTAATGCCTATTCTATGCTGAGGCAGAGACAGATACCATAATTTGACAGTCTGACATCCAGATTGTTTTATTCTAGAATATGCAGCCCAGTTTGTCTAATTCACCCTAATACTTCCTAGCTCACTTCTGTAAAGTGACTTTAGACTTGACAGATAATGCAGACACCAATGCTTTGAAGATGTCACTGTGAAAAACTTTTCTCCTCAGATTTTCCATTCACCAAAAGGTTTAT
This sequence comes from Crocuta crocuta, assembly GCF_008692635.1. Taxonomy (NCBI): domain Eukaryota; kingdom Metazoa; phylum Chordata; class Mammalia; order Carnivora; family Hyaenidae; genus Crocuta; species Crocuta crocuta. The sequence goes on along the minus strand of NW_027531513.1, from coordinate 369,415 downwards.
TATTCTAATCTTGCAATTGCACAATAGAAGATCTTCTGCATAGATGGATAGAACTGTTTAGACATAGACAAGCTATTTTTTAAAAATGTGAGACAGAAACCAAGATAGTTCCAAAAAAAGAAGTTGACTCACGGGTTCACCTTCCGGTAATCGCACGGTCAGCATCTAGCTCTGCCAGGCAGACTGAGAGCACAATTCATCTTGTTGATGCTGGTCCTGCCTTGAAACTTCTACTTGTGCTTTGAGATGAGCCTTATTGGTCAGATAGCAGTTTGGTTAAATGAATTCAATTTGTTTCTTACTCTACAGACAATACCTAATTTCATTCTGCACAGAGAGGGAATTCTGGTTGGGACAGTTTTGTAGCTTCACCAAAATGTCTGGCGGGAGAAATTTTCATCCCTAGGCTGAGGAAGAAGGTCAAAAGCACAATGGTCAGTTATGTTCAGAAGAGATTAATGACTATGCACTTGCTTTGGTGCAGAACAAATTTTAGCACTGAGTACGTAGCAAGATAAAAGGGTAAGCAGGGCCTCTGTCCTCTTGTGCATATCTGGAATAATAATTCAGATATTCTGTGTAGTCTTTAATAAAGACTGATTTGCAAGTTAATCACACAAATTCCTTACAAGTATTGATTGATTAATGTAGAACTCACCTACCCAGTATACTTGTAGGTTTAGTTTTATTCCAAATAATAAAAGGTTGAAACCAAAAGAATAAATTGCTTTGTTAATGCAACTTTTAGGGGTATATGCATTTCCCTATATATCATTCATGATTGGTGTCTTCCAATAATAAAAAGTAAATTTCTTGGAATCTCTAGACTGTAATTTCTCTGTTTATTTTCCCATTTCACCCTGATTTGGGGTCTTAATATTTCAGGGATCAAGCTAGATTCAGTTGAATTTTTACTTGAGTAGAAAGATTCCTGTATAAATATCAAATAGATACATGAATTTTGATTGTACATTTTTTTCCCCTAAATATTTATTACACCTCTGCCTCAGATTCCCACCCTAGGTGTGTATGAGCCCTGGTACACTGCAGTAAATTCACAGGAGTGCCTCAGCATATTTTAGAAACTTGAAGGAAACAGCAATATTGAACATCTGTTGGATACTGCATGAACTGCTGAAAAAATGCAGCTCACAGTTTCAACTTTAGCTTGCACTCATTTTAAATAATTATGTCATGTCTTTATAACTCAGTGGTTGCTATGATAAAGGTAAGCACCTTGGGGAAAAGCACTGTGGCACGGTGTTGGAGGAGGTCATTGAGAAATCGTGACTACTGGTTGAGCCATGAGCTGGACCCAGGGAGTTGGAGGCTCCTCATCCCATTCCCTGTCCTTGAAATGTACATTCCATCCACCGTTCCCACACTAGGAGCTGTTTTAAGAAAGGAGACCTGAGAGAGAGTAAAGTGTTATTGAGACCATCTGGACAGTATATATGACTAAACCCAGTTAAGATCTGTACATAGAATCTTAAGGTTCTGGTGGGTGGGCACAGAGATCTACTTGTCATGTGGCTATTCAAGACAAGCTCTCTTAATTCCTTTGCTTATTAGACTTGCCACCTACTCACCCACAGTGGCCTGCCTCTTTCTTTGGTCTTCCCTTGCTCTCCATATTAGGGGGACAATTTATGAATGAACAAGCCGCAAATGAGGGTGGCAGAGTCTGATCTGACTTCAAAGTCTGAAAAGCTATGTAATGCCCATGAAGTGTATACCACATATTGGTAAATGCGGCAATAGTATTTTAATTTCAGGTTATGTGTATTAATTTTTCAAGTGTCTACTGAGTTAGAACATAAATACTTTGTTGTGGACCTAACCTAAATAAATGGAATGGTTAGATATTCTTTTTGGTCTAGTGATGCCATAAAATTCCTGAGACAGGAAGAGTGTTCAAGCAAGTTTGGGATCCTTTGATCTATGCTAACAATATGGTGGTATATGGTATCAAAATATCTTATGGAGGAAAGATAGTTTGGAGTCTTGGTTTCTTATTAACATTTTAAGCATCTTTTTTTTTTTCTTGTAAGATTAGAAAATTCATCTTAGGGGTATCCAGGTGGCTCAGTCAGTTAAGCATCTGGTTTCAGCTCAGGTCATGATCTTGCAGTTCATGAATTCGAGCCCTGTGTTGGGCTCTATGCTGACAGCTCAGAGCCTGAATCCTACTTTGGATTCTCCCTCTCTCTCTGGCCCTCCCCTGCTTGTGTGATGTCTCTCACTCTCTAAAAAATAAATAAACATTAAAAAAATTCATCTTAATATTCTTATCAAAGACTGAATTGGGAAATTATACTCTACTTGTCTTTAAATGCTATTTAACTGATGAAGTGTGAAACAATGTCAGGCGTGTAATAAACACTCAAAATATTTGTGGAATGAATTAACAAAAGTATATGAATTATGTCTAATCACAAATTAATTGTTCCAAATTACCAGACTTTTTTCAGTTGCCATTAGCTTTTATAATTGCAATATCCCCAAGTATTGTCCAAGTAACGGAATTCAAACAAACAATCCCATACCTCATTAGTACATTGTTTTGATGGTGAAGAAACAAGTACTTTGTATATATCTTCACCTAATGCCAAAAGAAGTGGTATCTTGTGTCTATGGAAAAGTGTTAATACCACCTGCTCCTGTCCAAGAGGGAAAAATATACATTAAAAATAAAAAGTATTGCACACAAAGGATCAAAATGCAATTAATCAGAGACATGTAAATTAAATGGGAAGAGCTTTTTCCTTAGAATCTGTTGCTGACCACCCCAAAGTATGCCCCATTAATAATTTTTTGTTGTGCTAGACTCCAAGATGGCCCCAGGGATCTCCACCTCCTGGTATTCATGTCCTTCTGTACTTTCTACCCATTGATTGTGAATAGCATCTGTGACTAGCTTTTGAACAACACAATATGGCATACTTTTGTGATACTTTTACTTAAGATTGTAACTTATGTCTTGCTTGCAGACTCAATTGATTTTCTCCCTTGCTGGCTTCGATGAAGTAAGCTGTTGTAAGGAGAGTCCCATGTGAAAGGAATTAAGGATGACCTATTGGCAACACTCAACAAGGAACTGGGTCCTGGCAACAGCCATCTGAACTTGGAAACAGATCCTACCCCAGTGAGCTTCAGGTAAGATCCCAGCCTTGACTCACAAGCTGATGGTAGCTTTGTAAAAGGTACAGAAGCCAAGGATCTGGATAAGCCAAGACAAGATTCCTGATCCACAGAAATTGTGAGTTAGTATATGTGTGGCTTAAAAGTGCTAAGCTTGTGACAATATTGGTATATAGCAAAACAGAACTAATACATGTATTCTAGGAATATTCACAAATCAAATCACATTATATGGACTTTGGTAATTTGCCTTTGTTATTCTTTGAAGAAGAATACTTTTTATGTAAAGTAACAAAAAAGAAGTAAAAGAGAAAGTTCTTAGAGAATATGATATTTTCCTATTTTTCTTAATATTTTTGGACAGCAATACTATTTAGTAGTGGCATGGGAGAGAATAAGCTTTCACTTTGCTCTCTGATCATACATTGACCTCTAAGTCCTCATTCTACCACGTTTCTTTTTACAAGCATTATCTAATCAGTGATTTTCAGCTGGGAGACATTTCACACACCCCCACTCCCTCCCCGACCCACCCAGGGAGAGATGTTAGGTAATGTCTAGAGATATTTTTGGTTGTTACAACTGGAAGGAGGGAGAAGGTGTTAATGGTGCCCAGTGGGTAGAGATCAGGGATGCTGCCAATCATACTACAGTGTACAGGACATCACCCTCCCTCCCTCTAACCGCCCCCCCCCCACCAAGAAAGAATTATTTGACTCAACATATCAGCAGTGCTCAGGTTGAGAAACACTGATCTAAATCATATTTTCCAATAGTGCATATTAATAAGAAGGTAATTAAAGTTTTTTTTAAAAGTAGGCTCCATGCCCAACATGACGCTGGAACTCATGACCCCGAGATCAAGAGTCACATGCTCTACTGACTGAGCTAGTTAGGTGTCTCCAATAATAAGGTAATATTTTTAATCTCCAGTTGTTCAGCTCTTGATTTTGTCTATGGTTAGCTACAGGTTTTTGTGGGAAGAGAATGGAATTACATATTGGGCCCCCTATAACACTGGCAAAGAGTCACCAGGAGACCTGAGAAAAAGCAGAAGAAAAGGTGTCATGGAAACCAGGATGAGAGTGTGCATAAGAGGGAGAGACCCTTATGATTGACTGCTTTCGAGAGGTTGAGTGAAGCAGGACCTGAAAAGACTTTTTCAGATTTAATATCTATGACTTCCCTAATGAGCTTCAGAGGCATCTGGGTTAGAAGATGAAGCCAGAGCAGACTACCTTGAGGAGCAAATGAATGGTGAAATGGAAACAGCCAGTGTTACGGTGTCTCTCTCTGGTTGTTGAGAAGAAACATGACAGCAGACCATACCTAGAGGGGAATGGGGACGGAGAAGGGCAACAAGGATGTGTAATAAATGGAGAGTCTAGTAGACTGGGGATGTCTGGAGATGAGACACAAAAGGGATCATGTGTGGAATCATGTCCCTGAGGAGGATGAAGGGAGAGAGACTCCGGAGCACAAGTGAAAGCACTGAATTTGCTCAGGAGAAGTGATGTCTCTTCCCAGTGAGGAGGTGTGGGAGAGAGCAAGCAGATGCAAATGGGTTTGCTTAGCAGAGACCTCCTCCAGCTGAGGGGAGGAAGGAGGGATAGCTGCTGTAGCTCTTTCTTGCCAGCTTCTTCTCCCACTTACTGCACTTAACCATGGTGCCATTTTCTGAGACCTCATGGGGGAAAGGTGGAATTGGCACTGTGAAAGTTTGAAATCAAAATTGAATGGGGGAGGGAATCAACAAGGAACATTCCATGAGCTTTCCTTTCTTTTCTTTTAAATTCATTTTGGCTTTACATGTTTTAAATTGAAATATATTTGACATGTAATATTGTGTGAGTTGAAGGTGTCCCATATGTTGATATGATATATTTATGCATTGCAATATGATTGCCTTGGTAGCAGTAGGAAGTACTTCTGTCACCTTATATAATTAACATCTATCTTTTTGTGGTGGGGATAATTAAGATCTAATCTCTTAGCAAGTTTGAAGCATATTGATACAATGTTGTCTGTATCACTATACTGTGCATTAGATCTTCAACTATCTACTAGTTGCAAGTAAGCCTGCCTGCCTTCCTTCTTTCTTTCCTTCTTTCCTTCCTTCCTTCCTTCCTTCCCTCCCTCCTTCCTTCCTTCCTTCCTTCCTTCCTTCCTTCCTTCCTTCCTTCCTTCCTTCCTTCCTTCCTTCTGTCATCTATCTACCTATCTGTCTGTCTGTCTGTCTGTCTATCTACCTACCTACTTACCTACCTACCTAATCTACCTATCTACCTATCTATCTAAGAAAGTACAAGCTGGGAAGGGGAAGAGAGAGAAGGACAGAGGATATCTGAAAAGGCTCTCCACTGACAGCAGTGAGCCTGACCTGGGGCTTGAACTTACGGACTACAATATCACTACCTAAGCTGAAGTTGGACACTTAACAAACTGTGCCATGCAGGTGCCTCAGCCTTACTTTCTTTATAATCTTTCTGAGTAGTTTCTGGGAGGTTCGAGGAAGAAATCTGGTCACTCACATCTACAAGCAAGTCAGGCTGGAAATTCCAGGCTTTCATATTCTGTGGTCCCCAGACTGTCTTTCCAGATGTCAGGTAGAGGAGGTCAGTGGGGTGGGATGGCAGTACTCACGCCTTCCTGCTGCTTTCTTGACTCCCATCACCCATCACCAAATTTCAGGAATCATTATCCTGAGTATCTGGCTTTTATCCAAAACTTAACGTTTCCCATGTGTGATGTGAATTAAGCTTTCTGCCTTCTCAGAGCCGCCAAGATTCTTGGTACCTTAGCAGAGAATCTATTTTAGACCCAGGTGCATCATTTCTAGTGCTTAGATTTTGGCAAACAGTATCTCCTCCACCAGTGCTTCCAAAAGTGTGGGTATTAAATGTGATGTTTGCACCCCATGTTGCTGGATTTTCTGTGAGTATTTTAATGGCCCATAGAGACAACAGTAGGGAACATTTGAAATTGATGTCATACTAAGATGCCCAGGGAAAGGTGGCCCTAAAGGCAACCACCTGCTTTACATTCTTCCAAGAATGACTTTAGAATACTTTGCTTCACTGACTTGAGTTTTTCTGAAATGCTCAAAGTACTCACCTCTATCCACAAGCCCAACCACAAAGGAAGCTCGAATGTTTTATTTGCATCTCTAAATTCTGGCAAAGGTTTTAAAGTTATTTTACCCACCGGTAAATGTGATAAACAGTGATATTCAGATAGTACACATTTAAGCTTGCCTTTCCTCTCTATGTAAAAGCACATGCTAATGGTTGCTGGATAATTAAAATTAAACCACATTCAATAGATAAACAAATTAAAGCAGAGCAAATTGTGTGCATGCCTCCCCAAACAGCACACACATTATCAGAAAGGGCAACTGTAATTATTCAAGGATATAGCAGAGCTATTGAAGGAGCTATTGAGTTTTTTTAAGATAAGAAACTGTCTTCAGTATTAATGGGCAGTATTTGTTTTCAGGCCAAACTCCTTGTAATACTGTAGGAATTAAAAAGGAAATCGAATCAAAACTACCTAAACTTTACATGCTAATCAGGACTCACCAGCCAATAGATCATGATCTGCCAGTGTAATGTTTAACATTTAATTATAAGGTAATACATGAATTTATTTCCTTTGTAGAACATTACAATATTTCTAACCATTCCCAAACATCCATCTCTTCTTCATAGGTAACACTAATAGTTTTGGTGTGGACCCTTCAGATGGTTTCTAATGAATTTTAAATACATTTACATATATTTATTTACCCATACACGCTTTACAATGTTACATTGTGGATTTTTTGTTGTTGTTGATGAATTCTGTTTTGGTGTCCAACATAAATGGGATCATTCTATACACATCTTTTCCTAAAATGCATTTGTCATTGAATAATATGCCTTAGAGATTTTTGATAATGGTAATACAAATCTCCCTCAATACTTCTCTCCTTTCATTTCCTTTTCCTCTGAATATATTTGCATCAAAGCAATAAATACCTTTGATTTAAAAAGGAAAAGGGACAAGGACGGAAGATAATAAGATGCAACAATCTACCCACTCGTCAGAGACAACTTCTCTGAGCAGTTGCCTATGGTTATTAACTCTTGATGTCTAAATAATCTATGCCTGTATCAATAATCAGTTACCAGTTTCAAACACTATACTCTTTTCCTGCTTGATGGAATATGGTTACCCTTACACTCTTGTTACCTTCTTTCTCCATTTTCCCCCAATACAGTTCTAACTACTTTTGTTTCTCTATTGATTATCTGTATAATTAAAGTACTTAGGCCTTTATTTCTTATCTTATAATTAAATATATTACTTCTGGATTGCTGACTGTGTAATGATGCTGCTGTCTCTCCCTTCAGTTTTTGTTTCCTTTTCACTCTTTCAGCTTACTTTATAATCCTGTCCTTTACAGTGTTAACTTAACTTATATACTTTCTTTATAAGCTGAATCTAAAAGTTGAAAACCAACAATGGCATTTATATTATTGTAGCTATGCAAATATACCATGACCAAGAGTACACTATCATTTTCTTTTTATTTAGTGTTCACTTTTTGTTTGATAGTATTTTATTTTCTTTCAATATTTGCCTTTTTCCTATCCCTAACAAAAATTCCTCAAAACTTTTTTCGGTTAAAGGATTTATGGATTCTTCCTTCCCAGAAATTTTCCTCTCAAGGCCATTCATCCATTCTATTGTTCTAATAAGGACTGTTGTTCTCTAGGCTTGGGGACCAGCTTTAACTTGGGACATGTCCTCACTATGTCTCTAGAATATTCCTCTCATTTCTTATTCCCACAACTTTTTGCTCCAGGATATTCTCAGGAAACTTACTAAGAAACAGTATGTAAGTGGTAAAAGTTCTGAATATATATGAAAGTACTTTTGTTTACTAACAAACTTGATTGATAATTTGGTTGGGTAAGAATTCAAGTTTTAAAATTATTTCCCCTTAAAATAATGAAGGCATCTAGTATTATTGTAAGCACTCTGAAGGCAGTTTATTATTCCAGTGTCAGTGACAATGCTTTTAAAAAAATTTTAAATTTGAGTTGAAACACAATGTTCCATTAGTTTCAAGTATACAACGTGATTCAACTTCTTTAAATGTACAACATGATTCAACTTTAAATGTTATGCTATGCTCAACTACAAGTATAGCTACCATCTGTCACAGTATAACACTATTACAATATCATTGACTATATTCTCTATGTTGTGCATTTTATTCCTGTGACACATTCATTCTCTAACTGGAAGCCTGTATCTCCTACTCCCCTTCACCCATTTAGCCCATCAAACCGCCCCCCTTCCTTGCTTTTAGCATCTTTATTCTGAGTAATGTAACATGGTACAGATATTTGCCTGAGTGTGGGTCTTTTTCATTCAGAGTGGGTTTTTAGATTTGGAGTCTCATGTCTTTCACTTACAGGAAATTTTCTTGTGTGATTTCTTAGGTATTTTTTCTCTTTCTCTGTTTTCTCGGTTATCTCTGTCTCTTTTTAGATTTCCTACTAGATTGGAATATCTGATGCTTAGGTCATATGACTTAATTCTTCATTTACATATTTTTTGTTTCTTTGCTTTTTGTTCTCTTTTTGGGAATATTTATTTGACTTTATTTCTAAATTGTACATTATTTTTTTAACTTCATATATTTTCAACACATAAGATTTTTTTTGGTTCTTCACTGACTTTTCCTTTTTAAGTAATTTTTCATTGTTTATGGATAAAATATCACATTGAAATTTCTGAGAATAATAATTGAAGGTTTTTAGAATTTTAATTTCCCTAAATTGTTCTTTCCCTGTGGCATCATTTTTATTTTCTTTTTAAATATTTTATCTATGTCTTCTCTTTGGAGATTTTCAAATGTTAGGTGATCATAATGTTAAGGTGTCCCTTCATTATTTTAAGATGAGGATATAAAAAGCTGTTAGGGGAACTCTGTGTAGGTAGGCAGCACCTGTTCACCAGAGGGCTCTACTTTAGAACAGTTCTGAGAATACTAAATTCTAGAAGAGGCACATGTTTTCTTTGTGGACATAACGTGAGGAGATAGATATCTGGCTGTTATGTGTGCAGTAAGTCTGGTGGGTTTGCAGGGATGGCTTCACAGGACCCCTGGCTCAGAAGTGTCCCACCTTTGGTTTAACGTTCTGTGTTTCCTGTCTTAATCTGATTAGTAATTTTATCTTTGAAGTTGTGTTTTTTTAAGTCAAGTTCATTGGGGGCAATGATGCATGTGTAGACACGTATAACCTCAGTTCAAGGGGTTCCACATCCTCCCCAGGACAGATTTTCATAGTCTAAGCAAATGTCCTATGGACCCTTGGTTTTACCCACCTTGTCATGGTCTGGTGACCCTTGGGTTGAATGTATGTGTGGTACACATGTGTGAGAGAGGGATTGAGTGCATTAGAAGAAGTGGGTGTCTTTCTCTGTTGCCTGCTACGCCCAGAGGGGTCTTATGCATAGATGTGGAGAGGTTTGGGATTATAGCCATAGAAGCACTGTAGCTCCATTATGCCTATCTGGGCTGCTCTGTGTGGCATGGTGNTTAGCTGATTGTCTTGTGTGTGGCGGGGTGGGGGGGGGGGGGGGGGGGGGTGTGGTGTCGGTGGGTGGTATGGTGGGGAGAAAATTCAGCTTCAACAAAGTGAGTTGGGGGACTGCTTGCCTACCTACCATCTAGGTATCTAGCACGGAAGTTACAAGTTTTGGGGTCACCTTTTATTCCTGGACATTTCCTGCCCCTGGATTTGAATTTTAATTTGCAGTAAGTCTCCCGCATTATGTAGTCAGCCGTGAGTGGAGATAATGAGATATGAGAAATGGAATCACATGTCATTTTGTGTCTTTAAAACTCACATATATACCTTTACTAGGCTTTCCAAACTGGTTACTCTTACTTGAATTACTACTGGAATTTTCCTACACTTTCACCTCAGTTAACATTACTATGTTAAAAAAAAATTGCCCTTCTCATGATTGAAAAATTGTCTCCTATTATTTTACGTTATCTTATTAGTGAACTTAACTACCTTTTAATATAGTAATCAACCATTCCATTGGTGAATATTTTGTGTTCAATCCTTTGTCTTTGTGGCCTGTGTAGTTGTGTGTGTGTACATATATATATATTTGTATAATAGTTAATATCTACCCGGCAATGTTTTAAGTTAACATATATTAATTCATTTCATTGTTGCAGTAGCCTTACAAAGTAGTTATCTTGAATACTCTTACTTAACAGATTAAAAAAGATAGGGTACTGAGAGGCTAAGTAATGAGAAGGAGCTGACACAGCTAGAAACTCTTTATTACATCTGTTGTAAATATTTTCTCCCTTTTTTTTGTTTGTATTTTGCCCTTATTTATAGTGTCTTTTGTCTCACTTAAAAATTAAAAATTTTGATCTTATAAAATTTATCAAAAGTTTTAAATGTCTTTTGGTATTTCATGTGTTATTTAAAAGACTTTCCAAACCTGAAGTTCATGTACCTTTAGTCTTAGATTTTTAAACATTGCAATATAATTCTGCTTTTTTATTTAGACATGAAATTTTTCTTAAAATATTTTGTGTAAAATTTTTTACTTTTTTTAAAATGAAAAGTCAGTTGTTCCAATAGTTCATCTTTTTTGAATAGTCTGTTCTTTACCCATTGAAGTAAATGATGTCCATTGCATATTCCAGATTGACATATATTTTGTGTTTTATTTGGAGGATATTTCTTTTCTTTCCTTTATAGTTTTGCACTGTGAGTTATTAGCAGCTTAGGATATGTTTGGATATCTCTTAGATATTTGCCCTTTATTTTCCTTTTTCAAAATTGTCTTGCATATTGTGCATTTGGTTTTCTCTATGAAATTTAATATCAGTTTATCAGTTTTTTGAGAAAAGTCCAGTTGTGAACTCTAGATGGATTGCTTTGAAATTAACATATTATTTGGAGACTGTTGACTTATTTATTTACTCACTTAAATATTTATTTATGTATTTTGAGAGAGAGCACAGGCAAGGTAGGAACAGAGAGAGAGGGAAAAAGAGAATTCCAAGGAGGCTCTGTCCTGTGATGTGGGGCTCAGTCTTATGAACCATGAGATCATGACCTGAATCGAAGTCAAGGGTCAGACGCTCAACTGATTGAGCCACTCAGGTGCCCCAACATCTTTATTTTTATGAGCATTGTATGTTGCTATATTTACTCAGGTATTTTATGTATGTATATATGTATGTATGTATTTAATTTATTTTTGAGAGACAGAGCAGAGGATAGGCAGAGAGAGAGAGAGAGAGAGAGAGAGAGAGAGAGAGAGAGAGAATGAATCTCAGGCAGGACCCCTCTTGTCATTGTGCAGCCCCACATGGGGCTTGAACTCAGGGACAGTGAGATCATGACCTGAGCCAAAAGCAAGAGCTGGATGCTTAAGTGACTGAGCTACCCAGGTGCCCCCTACATAGGTATTTTTTAATATCTAGAAATAAATATAAATAATATAATGTTAAATATGTAACATAAAATAAACTAATGTAAACAAATTTAAATATATATGCCTTTTTAAATGAAGATCTTGTATGTATTTGTGTAGTGTTATTTTATTGCAGTATTTCATAGTAAGTGGCATTTTTTCTTATTATATTTTCTAACTGGTTATGAGTGGTATATAGGAACACTGTGGAGTTTGGCTCGCTGACCTTGTACCTGATCACCTTTTTTTTGTACGTCAATTAATTTTTAAGCCGATGCCCATGTTGATAAATATTCAATGAGTGTTGCTACCCAGGTCTTCCTTTTCAATGACTTACTATGATTCCAGTATAGGCAGCAACCTTTATGAAATTTACCATCACTAGAGTTGCCTTTCAAGGACTTCACAGTCAACATGCTTGCCCTTATGCTCAAATTGATACTTAATGTACTCTACTCAATGGCTAGGCTTGTTAGTGTACTGATATGGTAAGAGTAATTCAATTATTAAATTACATTCTGGAATAATTAGTCATCCATCCTGCCAAAGATACTTGGAATAATGCTTTTTCCCTGGTTCTTAGCATGTTTCTATTTAAATTTGGCTTACTTGGGCTAAAAAACAGGGCCTAGTTTAGGGTAAAAGAGAAAATAAACTTTAAAATATAGCTTCAGAGATGTTACATGAAGTTAGTTTAGGTTAGCTTCTTTGGTTAGCTGGCTGTGGGAATAGAGTTGCCCAATAATATACAGGATGCCCAGTTAAATTTGAATATCAGATGAACAACAAATAATTTTTTTTAGTATAAGTGTACCCTGTGCAATATTTGGAACATTCTCTACTAAAAAATTTATTTGCTTATACAAATTTAAATTTAATTGGGTGTCTTGTATTTTTCTTTGCTTTATCTGGTAACCTCATCTGGGAAGGCATTGTGAGCAGACATGGTGTGTAGACACCAACAGTATCAGTGTGACCATCTGTTCTGATGAAAGAAAGAGCAGAAAAAACAGAAGGAAGTCACATTCAGACAAAAAGGCTTTCAAGATGTTAATTGTATTCTTTAGTCTGTTCAGGGTTTGAAATGATTAATTTTTCAGGTTCTGTCTTCAACTTAAGCCCCAGGAAAGTGTGTGTGTGTGTGTGTGTGTGTGTGTGTGTGTGTGTGTGTCTTTTTTTCCTGCCACTTTGGGGGTTAAATGTTGGGCTTAGTTTCATTATAATTTTTAGTATGGATAATTGAAACATTGAAAACATAAAAATCATAGACCTGAATTTTAATATTATGTCTGTGACCGTATAACTATGTGACTATGGTAGTCATTAAATTGAGACTCTTCACAAACATACTGGTTCTTGTTGTTCCAGGTCTATGGTGGGATAGCACCTCCCAACCCAAAAGACTCATATTTGGTTTGATTAATAAAAGATGACTGGAAACTTTCAAAGCCAAAGTTACATTTGCTATTATCCCTACCCCTGCTATAGTGATCTTGGAAATGTGTTAAGACAGAAGCTTGGATGTCTTGAGTCTCTGAATGACTATGATGAATAGAGGTAACTATTCAGATCCACACTGAACATGTATTGTGGCTAAGAAATGAAATTTAAGGCAGCAGTATTAAGGCTGTTTGTTACTGCTGCATAACATAGCCCATACAGACAGAAACAAATATTAGACATTGAAATTGAGGTTGCTGCATTAAGCCTATCAGGTGTGACTTTAGCCTATTGGTTGGGTGCTGGTTGGCAGAAAACTATTTCTAGAGGCTAGACAAATGCTAAACTATCTCCTGTGATACTTTAGAAAGAAGTTAATGTAGCTACTAATTTGTATCTCTAGAAAAAGAGGTAGAAAATAGAGTGTTAGTAATGTGTGCTGTTGCTGTGTACTGTATGCTATATCAAGATACTTCAAAAAAGATGAATTCAGATAAGAACTGACCAATTTGCAAGCAAAAATAATAAGGTCCATAAATTCAAGGAATTGTAGGATTGTAAGAGGCAACTTTCTCCCAATATCAAAGAGTAAAAAATATAATTATAAAGGCTTTTGGGACACTTGAGTGGTTCACTCACTTAAGCGTCTGACTTTGGCTCAGGCCATGAACTCATGAGTTGTGGGTTTGAGCCTGGTGCCAGACTCTGCTGAAAGCTCAGAGCCTGGAGTTTACTTTGGATTCTATGTCTCCCTTTCTCTCTGCCCCTCCCTCTCTCATGTTCTGTCTCTCTCTTTGCCAAAAATAAATGAACATTAAAAAGATTTTTTAAAAAGTCTTTGAATCAAGAAAGGTGGATTTAACTCAAAGTTAAGGCCATTGCATTTATTCTTAAGTCCTCTGAATAGATAGAACTATCTAATATCCAACAAAGGTATGGCACCAAGTAAATCTTTTCAATTGGACAAAAGAGCTCAGTAATTAAAGACTAATGTGACTAGAATCCTCTGTTAACCTTAATTGAACATACAGTAAAAATAACAAATAAACAGGTTTTTCTAAGTCACTGAGTTCTTGGGCTTCCGAGACTGAATGGTTGACTTTAACTTCTTGTCTTTTACTTATTCTGTGAAATGGGAGTATTTATGCTTGCCCTGTGTACTCCACAAGAGAATTATAAAAATCATAGATTTGCTCATTAGCATACACTTATTGGACATCTTTCATGTGCTAAGCTTGTGCTAGGCTTTGGGAAACTAAACCTGATCTTTTCTTATATACTGTATGATCATTAAACATAGCAGGCTTTGGCTCACAAAGGAAGCTCATCTCACCCAGCATTGAGAGGGAAGCTGTCAAAGAATTCCTAGAATGCACTGAATACCTGAGAGATATGTCTAGGCAGAGACCATAGTGAGAATGATGGAAGAAGGTATAAAACAGGGAACTAGTAAATGCTTGAGGGTAGTGGTGGTGGGTATGATTGGAGGGGAAGGGAGAAGACATTATTAGTCTCTTGTATATTAAGTCAAGGAATTAGACGTTTTTAAAATCAAATTATAAATCATCAAAGGATTTTAAATATGGAGAGATGCAGAATAAATGTTTGTTTTTAGAAATACCACTATGGTAACAATAGAGGGTAGTTTGGAGGGGGAGAAATTACTGGGTAAAAGTTTATTGAGGTAATACAAGGACAAGAATGTGGTGCCAGTAGGGATAGAGAAGGAGAAAGATTTGAGAGATATTTAGGAAATAATATCACCAGGATTTGGGCACTGACTGACTCAGAGATCCTAGTTGTAGGTGGGGTGGATGAAAAGTGGTGCTTCTGTGTAATGAGGATGGAATTTAAGAAGGGGAAGATTTTTGAGGGAAAGATAACATGTTCACTGTTTTCTAGATAGACTTTTCTATTTGCATTGGTGTTATATAAGAAGAAAAGTTCAATGAACGACTGGCTTTATAGGACTTGCTCCTAGACCTCAGTTCTGATCAAGAAACAGACCAGTCAGACTCATTATCATCCAAGAAATAAATGAGGTCCTGGGTTTTGTTGAGGTTACCTAGGGAGTAGGATATGGGCAAAGGGCCAAAGGTGAAGCCATGGGGAACATATTTAATCACATATAACTGCTGACTTTTATGAAGTACCTACCATGAATCAGACACTGTGTAAAGGATTTACATCCATTATTTTACTTAATTTCAACTATATCCTACAAGACAAAATCTGCTAACATACTTGTTTTATAGAGGAGAAAACAGAACCTCAGAGAGGTAGCTTGCCCAAGGTCATGGAGCTAGTAAATGGTAGCCTGGGTATTCAAAATTAAATGATGTGATTCCAGAAACAGCAGGCTGAATTACTACACTTAGGGAGTGAGCCATAAAAACAACCAGGAAGGTGTGACCCAGATGTGGGAGGAAGCTTGGAAGGGAGGAGGGGGTGCACAAAAACCAAGGGAGAAAAGGCTTTCAAGGAAAACTGAGTGAGGCAAAGATTGAATGCTTTGGTGACTTGAAGGAAAGCAACATGCCTAAATGATTCTGATGGTTGAGACAATACTAGTGAACACACAAGAGTAGAAGACAGAAGTCAGTGAGTTGAATGGGGACCAGAGAGAACAGAGTAGACGTGTGGGGTATAAACTGCTTTCTAGAACACTTGGAGCCATGATGACCAGAGATTTGGGGTTTATGTGAGGGGTGTTTTTTTTCTAAAGGGAAAGATATGATCATGTTTAGAGGCTTAACAATCAGTAGGCAAGAGGAAAGGGAGAAAGATGGTCAACATGGGGAGGATGAGTCCTGGAAGCAGGTAGAAGAGCCGCTTGCATAGAAGAAAAGGCACTTCTACTGAGAAAGGAATTTTGGAATCAGGAAAGTTTGCAGAGGAAGAATAGAAAGTTGAGGTATTTCTCCTTCTCGTATAAAAACATTCAGAGAGAAGCAAATGCCGTGCATACACAAATTAAACCTTTTAAGGATTGATAATATAAAACTTTTTTCAAGCTACCCAGTAGAGTTAGAATAAGAAAGTCTTATTCGTGAGTCTCTAGATCTAGAAAGGAGGTCCAGATTTGTCTTCTTCTTTTCAGTCTGTACAAGGGTTTCTTCTTTAGGTCTACAGGACAGTCATTTGAATATGGACTTGGTTATAGTCAAGAGGACTTGGATTTGCTGCTCATGGTATAGGTTTAAATGAAATCAACAAAAATCTTCAAAAAGAGTCAACCCTATAAATCCCCTCTGCTAAGGGAATCACCCCCCTGTTCCTTACTCTGCCTTTCCTGGACTCTTTTAATGTGAATTGATGTCTGATGTATGAAATACTGTGTCTTAGCTTGGGCTGCCATAACAAAATGCCATAGGCTGGGTAGCTTAAATAACAGATATTTATTTCTCACCGTTTTGGGGTTTGGGAGATCCAATATCAGGGTTATGGAAAGGTTGACTTCTGTTGATACTTTCCTCATGGGTTGCAGATGGTCGTCATCTTGCCGTGTCCTCACATGACAGGGAAAGGAGGTGGGGAAGGGGGAGGGGAAGCAAGAGAGAACATCAGCTCTCTGATCTCCTAAGAACACGAATCTCATCACAAGGACTCTACCCTCACAACATCATCTGAACCTAATTACCACCCCAAAAGGCCACCTCCATTTGCCATCATATTTGGGGTTAGGATTTCACTATGTGAATATTGGGGGGACACAAAAATTTAGTCCATAACACCCTGTGATCCTGGAAGACTTGTTTCCCTTAGAATAACCTGTATTCCCACATGAAATGATGCTCAGCATCCCTCCTCATCAGGGAAATACAAATCAAAACCACACTGAGATATGACCTCATGCTGGTCAGAGTGGCTAAAATGAGCAAATCAGAGGACTCTAGATGCTGGCGAGGATGTGGAGAAACAGGCACCCTCCTACACTGTTTCCAGCCCCTCTGGAAAACAGTGTGGAGGTTCCTCAAAAAATTAACAATAGAACTCCCCTATGACCCAGCAATAGCACTGCTAGGAATTTACCCAAGGGATACAGGAGTGCTGATGCATAGGAGCACATGTACCCCAATGTTCATAGCAGCACTCTCAACAATAGCCAAAACATGGAAAGAGCCTAAGTGTCCGTCAGCGGACGAATGGATCAAGAAGATGTGGTTTATCTATACCATGGAATACTACATGGCAATGAGAAACAATGAAATCTGGCCATGTGTAGCAACATGGATGGACCTTGAGGGTGTTATGCTGAGCGAAATAAGTCAGGCAGAGAAGGACAAATACCATATGTTTGCACGTATAGGAGGATTAGGAGGAACTTAATGGAGGACCGTGGGGGAGAAGAAGGCGGGAAATAGTGGGGGAGAGGGAGGGAGGCAAACCATGAGTTGGGCGTGGAGGAAGGCACTTGTGGGGATGAGCACTGGGTGTTATATGGAAACCAACTTGACAATAAACTATTAAAAAAAGGAGAAATGTAAAAAAAAAAAAAGAATAACCTGTCTTCCTTTTGTTGTTATATTATCCTGTTAAATCAGAACCTTGGTGATTTATACCTACTCAAAAAGCTTTAGGTGGTTTTATACTTTAAAAAAGTTTTGTATTTATTTGCTAAACCTATGTGAAAACCCATTTGTCTTTTTAAATCACCAAATCTCTTGGCTCTGACCTTAAAAGTTGTCTAAGTTTAGCAGAACATGTGACATAATGAACATATATCTCTTTTTAACCCTTAAGTCTTTTTTAACCATTAACATTTTGGGCAGGCTTTTTGTTATTGTTGTTAAAATTTTTGCTGTGCCCTCACAGAGATTTTAATTTTCTTCAGGCAAAATTTCCTAAAATCAGAAGCAGGAGCTTTGTTGGATACAGCTTGCCTATGTTTTCTTTAGAAAACTGTTTTCCAGTCATCTGTTGTATGTCAAAATACCCGTCTCAACAGCTGAATAATTGAAATGTTAGGAGGTGACTAGGGAGCTGGATGAAGTCCCCCACAGAGGCCTGGTTGGCATTTGGGAGAGTAGTGCCTCTGGCTACCTAGTGACAGACAAGTTTGCTCCAAATAAGAACTGTTGTCCAAGCTTGTTGCTGGCACATCCAGAATGTCTGAGTGATCTATGAGGAGTGCGTTCATGCCTCAGAGGACAAGGAGAGTGTTTGAAAATTCGATGGTGTTATTTGATGGGAAAGGCCATTTTGGAAGAGAATATAGAACTGCTTTTTTACCCACAAAGTAAATTATTGTCTTTATTTCAGAAGAAAACACTTCTTACCTCACTTGAGATGAAGATAAGTAATTAAAGAATTAGGGTCATGCTCTACCCCTCCCTCTTTGCCAAACATCTTTTGTGGGCTCGGTATTTCAATGTGCCCCTGGGAACCACATGTGACTCAGTGTGATGGTGTGTGACGGCTTGGAGGGCCAAACTGGGATTCTCGGTTTTGAGTCCAACTCTTCCACTAAATTAGCATAAGACCTGGCGCACATCATTTCACCTGTGTGGGCCTCAGTCTTTTCCTCTATGGAAAATGGAATTGGATTAAACAGTATTAAAAGTTGCCTGCTCAGTGTACAGTTTCATCATTCCTGTAAATCTAGAATATTTACTCTTATGCAATTTGTAAAAAAAAAAAAAAACCCTGCAGGAAGCTAACAAAAGTGATCTTTGAGTTAATAGGAAGGTTAAATTTGGCTTCCAAAAGATTAATTATGATAGGAAAGCTCATTTGGAGGCCCTGGTATATTATATTGATTTTCTTCTAGGATGCCATATATGGACAATGTCTGGATCACATAAGAATGTATATAATGGAATTAGTGTCACCAAAAAATACTAATTTTATTTTTTACCTGCATTAAGACAAGTTGTTCGCTCTGTTTTACTCTGAAGTTAAATTAGGGCAACGGAATGCCCTTACATTACCTTGGAATCTCTTTTAAAAAGATAATCATGGCTCCATGTACGCTAATCATTTTGAGGTGGGGTAGACATCCATTGAGATGAGTGACTTGTTAGGCTCCGCAACCTAAGCCATGAAGATGCCAGCCATACATCAGCTGGTCTATTTGGAGGTCTCTGAACCCTTACATTACTGGAAGCATTTAGTTGCTTTTAAATCTTATCAGCTGAAATGAAGTATAACATAGAGGTTAGTAGTACAAACCCTTGAGTTAGACTTTCTCCATCTAATTCTGGTGCCACCCTTGCTGAGTGAACTTCGATAAATTTCTTAGCTTTTCTCTTCCATGGTTTCCTCCTCTGAAAATTAGTGATAATGGTAAGGGTTAAATGATTTAATATATTGTAAGGATTAAATGTGTTAATACATTGAAGCGGATTAGAATAAATAACTCCTGTTACATAGCAGGCGATATCCAAGGGTTAGCCATTCTTATTGTTACATCATCACAATCATCATTAATCTTCAGGATTTATTAACACCACATTGAGCAAAACAATATTGAGAGAGGACTATGTGAAAGCTTAAAAGTCTGTCCATTTGTTGAGATATTCCAAATTCTGCCCCAGTGATCAAATCGTATCTACAGAGAGCTGGAATTGTACACCCTGTATTAATGGTGCTTATATTTTAGCCAGGGAAATTAACAGATTAAGGTTTTGTTGCTTGTTCATGTCATGGTCTAATTTAGGTTGAATGGCTCTCCTTGAAGATTCTCATCTGAGCTAAGGATGTAGGCTGCTTGTATTGTGTGGCACTGTGATCTTTTTTTTTTTAATGTTTATTTTTGAGAGAGAGAGAGAGGCAGACTGCAAGCGGGAGAGGGGCAGAAAGAGAGGGAGAGATGGGATCAGAAGCAGGCTCTAGGCTCTGAGCTGTCAGCACCTAGCCCAACATGGGGCTTACCCACAAACCATGAGATTGTGACCTGAGCTCAAGTCAGACGCTTAACCAACTGAGCCACTCAGACACCCTGTGACACTGCCATTTTCGACACGAGCCTTCACAGTCACTGAAAGAACAAAGCAAGGTTTAGATGGAAGATGCTTGACTGGGCACTGACCAGAACCCTGACACAAGGCCCCAACTTAATTTCATATTGTTGTGAAACATAGAGTTTCTGTGTCTACAAGAAGAGGGAATGAGTTTGTGGTGCTCTCTGTTACATGTGGTCCTGTAGACTCATTTCTACAGGGCTCTGATCAAGTGAATATAAAAAACAGGTCAAGGCCACATTATCTTATTTTTATTGTATAAATGCTATTGATCAGTGGTTTTTCTTCTTGTGAATCCAAGTGCAGTGCTAAGCCTGACCTTAAAGAATAGTTGTGCTTCTCCTAGGAAAATGGCTAGTTTTCTCATGGAAAGAAACCAGATTTCCTTTTTCAAGTTGGCAGGTCACTAGAAAATTAAGGGCCAAAATTCTTGCCCATCTGTGACAAGTATGCTTCTTGATTAGTTTCATGCCCCATAGAATTAGTTTTCTTTTTTCTTCCACAGTGAATTCTTGCTATTTTTGTCATATTTCATAAATCCTGAATAATCACAGGAAATCTTTTTTCTTTTTTTGAAACAAGATGGGACATAAGTAAATAGGTAAGCATATTTCTTTGTGTAGAGGTATCTCATAGAAATCATTATCACAAAGATTCTCTTCCTTAAATCTTTTGAGAGGTAAGACACTTACATCTTAAAATAATATGGCTTATAATAATTTGATAGTGATTCTTATCTCAGGAGGTATGGATAGAGAGCCCACAGGAGGCTTATCAGAGCACCTCTATCAGCACTGGTAGAGACAGATATTTAAATAGTAATGTAGTCCTTCACTGCAATATTATCATAGCTCTTTCCTCTTCGTATTCTCATAAGGTGTTTTATATTTATTTCATGTGTAAATATTTAAGCAAAGGGAAAAATCCCCTCTTCTCAGAGTATTAGGTTACCTTACTACAGCTCAAGATTCAAATGTTGAAATGAAGAGTAGTTCTTGGTTTGATTCAGGTATCTTCTTGGCCTGAGAGAAGCCAGATACAAGCCTGCTGTGGACAGTCTCTCTTTTCTTTTGGGAAAAACAATGATTGATTTATTCTAAGAAGATTTTATTTTCCTCTATTCTCCTTCTTCCTCCCCTCCTCCCTCATTTTCCATAGGAAAACAGTGTTATACTGTCTAAAGAAAGGCAGAGGGCTAGAGAGGGAATGTACTTTGAAAGGCAAGCGCTTTTAAAGAAATTGTGTCTTGTCTTTTTCACCATACTTCATGTTTGGTGAAAGTGTATTGAAAATTGGAAAAGACTAATTGGATTCTCTAATGTAGTTATACAGACTTCACTTCTGTAGAGAGAGGACACAGATTTGCCTTAAAGATGAGAGAGACAAACCTGAGTGAAAGATGGTGTATTTAGGGTTAATTTACCTTGTTCCCAGATCCTAGCACCTGATCTTCCAGCCTTTTTGTGGCATCCCTCTACTGTTTTCTTGCAGATGTCTTATAAGTTAGGTGATGTGGTGGCCAGTTCCAGCCTGGCCCCCAGCATTCCCCACCTATGGTAGTCATACTCTTGTATAATCCTCTCTCCAGGTTTGGTCTATGTGAACAACAGCATAGGACAGAACAATGGTAATTCACTCTGAGATTAGATTATAAGTTTTTTTTTCTTTTCTGAGCGATCACAAGTGGGGGAGGGGCAGAGAGAGGAGGACAGAGGATCCGAAGCAGGCTCTGCAGTCTGACAGCCACGAGTCTGATGTGGGGCTTGAACTCCCAAACTGTGAGATCATGATCAGAGCTGAAGTCAGACACTCAACCGACTGAGCCACCCAGGTGCTCCAGAGATTAGATTATAAAAGACTGCAAGTTCCATCTTGGCTGCTGACTCTTACTTGATCTCTTGATCTCTTGGAAGTAGGCTGCTGTGTTGTAGTAGGGGCCAGTTGTCAGTGAGAATGTAGGACCTGCTAACAACCACCCCGGTGAGATTTGAGGCAGATGCTCTTGCCTCATCTTGAAATACTATAGGTCTAGCTAAAAGTTTGATTGCAGCCTAGTGAGAAAACTTGAGTCAGAATCACCCAGCTCAGCTCCTTACTTGACTTTCAGAAACTATTGGGGATAATGAATTAGTGCTGTTTTAGTTTGCTGTTTTGTGGTGATTTGTTACAAGAACTAAATAACAAGTACAAAAATGAGATAGAATGAATAGAAATCTATTCTCCCAAATATCAAAGAAGATAAATCATTTGGTTTTCTTAAACATTGAAAGATACCTGACTTTTCTTTCTATTTCAATTTCTTCGCTCTTTTCTGTCTTAATAAATATACTTATCACCTGGCACAATGAAGGAAATTAGATTCTCTGCTAACTTGAAAGCTATTTGATAGGATCTTGCAGTGGTGATTGAAGAGATGAGATTGCTCCCAGTGCTTAATGTGGAAAGGATTTCCTCCAACAAATCTTGAAGTAATGGTCATTGTTAATTATCATCTACTCAGCTCCCTTTTTCCCCCAACCTTCTTTTGGAGATTGAGAGAGGCATCTCCTCAAGGAAAATAAGGATTAAGACTGGATCTGCTTCTGTCCTAAAGTTAGCCTTTTCTCTCCCCATGTTTTATTTTTTCTCCTATAGTATTTAGGATAATGCAGAGAGAACACCTTTCAGGAGCCAGGCATTCTGCCTTAAATTTTGCCATGATTTTTTTTTTTTTTTTTTTTTG
This sequence comes from Crocuta crocuta, assembly GCF_008692635.1. Classification (NCBI taxonomy): domain Eukaryota; kingdom Metazoa; phylum Chordata; class Mammalia; order Carnivora; family Hyaenidae; genus Crocuta; species Crocuta crocuta. The sequence continues at coordinate 346,645 of NW_027531513.1, read as the reverse complement.
CCTTCAAAAAATCAAGGAACAGAATCAGTTTCACTTCCTCATTTTTTCACATAGAAGAGCTAAGGAGGAAATTCCCTTTGAGACAACTGGAGCCCAGTGTCCATTTTAATGTCTATTTAGGTCAAAACACCAAAATATTTTACTAATGTTTTATTACAGAATACAACTTCTTTTGTACAGCATGATAAACCAAATTTTACTTGCATGATCTCAAAGACTCAGATGATATTACCCTAAATTTAAAAAGTACTAAAAGTATCTATGATTTTCTGAAAGTTCCCCAAATAGTTAGATGCATTAATGAGTAGACCTTCCCTTTCCCCCCTCCATTCTACGCCTTTTTTTTTTTTCCACATAGGATAGGTAGTCACTAAATTGAATTCAAATCAATTTCCTATATTTGCAAAGAATGGTTTTCATACATTAAAGATGGACAAGATAAAGAGGTCCTATAAAATTTCTTAAATGGGGGTCATTAATTCTCTGAAATAATGAGTATCAGTTTTAAACAGCATGAAACAATTTGGACAAGTCCATGAAATTCTATTACTATTCAATAAAATTTGTTTTACTTAAAATAATATTTCTGCTAAAACTGAATGGTTCCTCTTTGTCTTGGACAACACAGCATTATCATATTGTCATATGATATTCAGAATATGTTTGAGATTCAGCCATGCTATATAAATGAAACAGACCCCAAAAAAATCACTTTTATTAGAGTCTGCCTGAATTTGCTCCATCTATCTTCATAGCACTTCTGCTGAAGTGTGTCTAAAGGGGCACACATTTTTCACAGGGCTGCAGCGCATAAACAGGGGCTACCTCCCATCCTGAGCATGGTGAAAAGTAAAGTTAATCTTCATCAGGAATTTGCCTTGTTTTTGTTCTTTTTGTCCATGGAAGACATTAATAAGGGCTTCCTTGGAAACAATGTTCTGGTATATGAGTTAAAATTATAATGACTCTGAAGAGAGGCAAGTGAATAAGTCTAAAAATAGATACCTATTTAACAAAATCCACACCCCTTTCCCTTAGACATGTTTCTCTTAGTTGAGAATCAGCTGGCAGTCAAGGGCATGGAGATTTACAAGGGCTTTGCCCCTTGCCTTCATGCACACATAGGTACACCCACCACCCTGCAGGATCACTGGTCTCTTGTGCAGAGCAATCAAACTGGCAGATTCCATCTGTGTTGTACCTTTAAGATTTTCCTAACATTAATTTCTACATGAGCCAAGGCAAATGAGCAACTGGGAAACCTTATTAGTCTTCTTAAGGTTGCCTCTGTGGAGTATCTCATTTCTCCCCAATGAAAGGAGCGTTTGACAGTTCTGCTTTGTGCATACTAAACATTCATTTATTATCTTAAAAGAAGGAAGTACTCCTAAATAACATACATGTAATTCCCAGTTAAATACTTTTAACTGTAATCATTATGCAAAACTAATAAGCCACCTTTAATTTTTGTTGCTCCGTAAGTTGGATATCTTTCAAAAATATTTAAAGAAATATAATTATTCCAAAATACCCACAGCGTTATACAATATATTTCCTCATGAATGCTGACCAGATAAGTATTAAATAACTCCTGGGATTCCATCATTTATGAATAAACACAATTTGGAACTGTAATGCATCAAATTGAAAATTTGCCAAGCTCATTACTGTCATCATTGATTTGGTCAGGATATGCTCTAACTGAGGGATTTTCTTGTCTGTTTCCATAGTAAATGCATTGGGTTTGGTGCACCATGACCATCTAGATGCATGCACACTCTGTTATTCGTAAAATAGTGGGATTTACAGCCTCTTTGGTGGCTCTTCCTGGCAAGATGCCCCAGCCCATGTGATAGTCACAAGGACCATTTCATTCAGATGCAGTCAAGCCCTATCACTTCACTCTTCATGCATAGGTTTTGAGTAGGAACTTAGTTTATGGTTGTTAAAGGAAGGAATGACTCTTGTGGATGAGAGCTCAAGAGAGAGAAGTTAATATTTTCTCATATTTAAATCTATCAATAACTTTTTACTGTTTCTGCTAAAAGTTCTACCATTTAGTGACATGAGGTTTGTATGTCTTCCTGAGGCCTCCATTGTATCCTTGTCTTTCAGAGTGGTTCCTTCTTAGAGAAGAACCGGAGAGGGAGAACAATTTGAGTTCTTCTCATAGTATGGATATCTACAAGAACCATGAACTCTGTGGGGCCCATGAGTGGACTTTGGGACATGTGTAAACTCCCCTGAGAAATCATCCAAACTTGGGGTATTTATCCGTGTGTGCATGTGTTTTTTTTTTTTTTAATTTAATGTTTCTATTTATTGAGAGAGAGAGAGACAGAGAGAGAGAGAGCAAGAGCGAGCAGGGGAGGGGCAGAGAGAGAGAGAGACAGAGTCTGAAGCAGGCTCCAGGCCCTAGGCTCTGAGCTGTCAGCACAGAGCCTGACACAGGGCTTGAACCCATGAACCTGAGATCATGACTTGAGCCAAAGTTGGACACTTAACCGACTGAGCCCTCCAGGCACCCCTTTGCATATGTGTTTTTTAAAGGAAGAAGATCCATAGCTTTTTTCAGATGCTCCAAAGAGCTTGGGTTCCCACACTGTCAAGAATTACTGCCATGGGTGTTATAAGCAATATTTGCACATAGACTTTGCAACTGAACTATAAATGCTACTGACATTCTAAGAATGCTGAGGTTTTGAAAATGTGATTCTGAAAGTGATGTATTAGTAATAGTTTACTGTTGGATACATAAAATGTTATTGGAGTAAAAATGTCATGTTATCTAAATAATCAAGACTGTGTGGAATACCTCATGGTTCAAACTTTCACTTAAAATCAGAGCTGACTGATTTTTTTAGATATGCAAGTCCTTTACTTATTCTGCTCTCATGGACTCTGGAACAGAAGTTCAGTGATAATGGAGCATTTGCAAATTATGTCTTTCAGTACATTGGAGATGGAGGTTTCATTTTTCATTCTTTTCGGTCTAGTAGAGCTCTGGTCTCTCATGCCTGAAATATATTTTCTTTTGGAATCTATCTTTTCTACTGGCTAAGTATTCATGATAAAAAAGAATTTTCTAGAAGCAGAATAAGTTGAGCACATTGTATTTCATCTTTATGATGAAATGCAGACTTCCCATTAAAAGCAAGTCCTTTTGAAAAAGTTGAATAGAAAGGCGCTTGAAAAAAGAGACTTATGGATAAAAGTTGGAGGACTACGAAAAACTGATAAAATTAATGAGGTGAATTGGATAAATTTCCATTTATTTTTTAATAAGAACACATGTGCACGCACGCGCACACACACACACACACACACAAACAACACATAGCAGATAATATAGCAAGAAAGAGCACAGAGTGCCAGGTCACCTAGGTTTTGTATAGAGCTTAATAACCTTTGTCTTGTTTTTACCAAAAACTTTTAATTAATTAAAAGTGGTTTAGCAAACATTTATCTTTTCATCTGTTCATTTACTCATTCAGCAGTGACATCTGAGTGTTGAAAAGGGGCTAGGGTCTTTGTTAATATCTAATGTGAAAATAGGAATGAGAAGTAGTCCCTCCTCAAAAGCCTGTCTTTCAGCACAGGAGACAAAGTAAACGCAACCCAGTATGCTCAGGGTCAGTGTTGTCAGTGGAAACTGCATAGCAGGGAGGGATCTAACATGAGATCTCCAGGTGTAAACTTGGTGTCATTACATGTTAGTCTTGTGACCATGGCCAGTCATGGCATCACCATGGGTCTCAGAAGACTAAGCAGAATGCCCATAAATCTTGCATAAATGTTGTTATTTTATTATTATTAAAAACAGCATGAACGAAGTGGTAGCACAGAGAAGGGCAACTATGAAAAATGGCTGAAAAGATTCTGGAAAGCTAATATAGAAAATGTACCATTTGAGCTAAGGTGGGTTGGGGTGGGAAGGATGTTCAAAGGAACACAGAGGGCCCTTAAAAGCATGGGTGCTGGGGTGTCTGGGTGGCCCAGTTGGTTAAGCAGCTGAGTCTTGGTTTTGGCTCAGGTTGTAATCTCATGGTTTGTGGGTTCAAGTCCCACATCAGGCTTTCTGCTCTCAACACAGAGCCTGCTTCAGATCTCCACCCCATCACTTTCTGCCCCTCCCCTCTCTCTCAAAAATAAATAAACATTTAAAAAAAAAGCATTGGTTGCTTATGGTGAGGGTAGGTGGGTAAGATTAAGATTATGGACACAGAGGCTTTCTAGAATGCTCCTGTTGTTTTCTATCATATATTCAACTTAGTTCTTTAAAGTTCTTTTCCAAAACTGTAATTTGCCTTTTAAAGTCTTTGTTCTTGATATCAAAGAATACTTTAAACCTAAGGAGTAGTTGTCACTTTGGTGCTTCTTTATTTCCTACTAGCTAGTCTCCCAATGTAAATTTATTAACTCCATGATTTCCCTAATAAATATAGATTTTAAATTAGAAATATAATTTACTCTTCTTACTATATATATATATATATACATATATATATATATATTTGTTCAGGGCTAAGGTTTCTATTTTTCACCTTGATTTTTTAAAAATGTTTATTGATTTTTGAGAAAGAGAGAGAAAATACATAGGGAAGGGACAGAGAGAGGGAGACACAGAATCTGAAGCAGACACCAGACTGAGCTGCCAGCACAGAGCCTGTCGCTAGGCTCACACTCACAAACCGTGAGATCATGACCTGAGCCAAAGTTGGATGCCTAACTGAATGAGCCAGCCAGACGCCCCATCTTGATTTATTTCGTAGTCAAGTATTTCTGAAAGAGTCCTACTTTCTGTTAACCACCTTTATTGAGCATTCTTTACTTTATACACTGTGTTGTTTCATACAGAATTTGGTACTAAATGCTCTTTCTTATTGACTACTTTGAATAGTGTAATTTCAGTCTGCTATACCACCTTAAAGCAACAGGCTTGTGGAATTTATGTGTGAGCATGTGTGCTTGTTTACATATATGTATCTTGCCATTATGCAAATATGAGACTGTTATAAATAAAAAAAATTTCTAACTCTCTGAATCTTTTGTGAGATAGTAAAAGAAGCAGGGTATGGAAGTAACAATATGGTAGTGACTGGCAGCATGATTCGTAGGAAAAATGCTCAATTTCTTCACAAATTTATGCTATCATTTCTATTAAGGTATATTTGTGTGTGACCTTTTTTCTTTTAAATTTAGCCTACGTTTTCTAAGGTCATGAACCTATCACTTTGAAATTTGAAATGATACACCTAATGTATCCAGTGTGGCAAATAAGTTTCCTTGTTACTTTGAGGGGCACATCCATTTTGAATAGACCTAGAATTTAAAATAAAATCCTATCAGTTAGTGTTTTCAAAATCAGTTCATATTGTCAGCGCATTCAAATGCACTGAATATATTTTAGAGAATATAATACTCTCTGCACACAAGGGTACTCAGCAAGTGTTAGCCTTAATTTTCAGATATATTAGAAATCAGTGTACTTGAAATACTATTATTTTAGCAATATCTTTTTCAGGTTTAATAAAATCCTTATCTATGAAAATGTCTGCAAAGAATTCAGCGCTATTAATCTAATTGAAACTATTTGATTTCATGGAAATGAATGTTAAAATGACTAATATTTTTTGGAGACAAATTTAATTTGCTTTTAAGTACTATAGCAAATGACATTCTTCTAGATGGCTGAATGGTATTGATGTTTATGTGTTCAGGTGTTGCACAAATTAAGGAGCTAAATCACTTTCAGAGGTAGGAGTTAAATGTGGTAGAGGAGTCATTAAAGTAATTTACAGCTGATGATATGTCAAAGCAGTTTCCTATGAAATCCTACAGAGATGGGAGGGAGTATGAATCATTGAGAATTAAAGATTTTTCATCTCTAATTACTTTAGCTCTCTTAGGAGCCACTCATAAATTTTTAATGTAAAAAATAAAAACAACAAACACCAGAGATGGAATATTACACTTGATATTGCCTCACCTGTTTTATTTCTCAAGACCAGAATTCTAGGATCAAGCTGAATTTGTGTGTTTGATTTTTAATGCCTCCTCTCTTCTTTTTCCCTAAAATAATATTAGCTGCAAATTGTTCCCCAGGCCTGCGAGATTGCATTCCTTTGTCCTACTCATCTGAAAACGAATAGGGCTGTCTTGAAAGTTTTCTGTCAATATTGGTTTTCCTTTTATCTTTAATGCAAGTTAAATAAACCCTTAGAATAGAAAATGATTTGGGTATCCCTGAATTTGTATATGCAACGCAAGTTATGTTAATTTCTTTTATAGTTTAATTTAATTGAGGGTTGCAGTAGGCATCTCTTGATTTGGTCACGTTGCCCCTACTCACCATTTTTTTTTGATGAAATTACCCTATTTTTTCTCTGGGAAACCCTCTATCACCTATTCTTTCCGCTGGGGTGCGGTGAGTATGTGGCCCAGATCTGGCCAATCAGAGCATGATATTTCTATAGCCACATTGGTTGGCTCAGGGATGAGTATATGGACACAGCTATTTTGTTATTAGAAGGACCTTGAGAATGAAGTTAACATAGAGAAAAGTAGAATAAAATCAGGGGAAAGGGCCAAGTTTCAGTGACTTTTTGAACCTCTGGAAAAAAGACCTAGAATTTTTATTTATTCCAAGAATTTTCCCTTTTCATTTCTGCCAGTTTGAATTGGGTTTCTTGTCACTCACGACTAAAAGAATTCTAACCAAAATATGCACAGAATTTTTGAGCTGCAAAAAGTGAGTTGCAATCGTATTGGGGTTAAAATGAAGTACAGCTTCATTCCTGTGCCAATTTCAGAGGCAGAGGTTGTTCCCCCCCCCCATATAATTTCTTTCCAAATAAGATTGCTAAAAGTTATGCTTAGATGTAGGCATGTATAAAGAATCAATCTGGCAGTTTGGAAATAAAAATCCTGACAAAGTAATCCAACTTTTACGTTTTCTGAGATAAATAATTTTTTTCTATATTGTGCATCTGAGATGAAGACAAACCTAGGTTTCTTTCTTTCTTTCTTTCTTTCTTTCTTTCTTTCTTTCTTTCTTTCTTTCTTTCTTTCTTTCTTTCTTTCTTTCTTCCTTCCTTCCTTCCTTCCTTTCCTTTCCTTTCCTTTCCTTTCCTTTCCTTCTTTCCTTTCCTTTTCTTTTTTAAATAGTGGCAGGGGAATGTGGCAGTATCCCTCCCTGCTGTGCCCAATGTCCAGAGGAACAGGGAATAGCCTGGAGGCTGGCCCGGATCTGTCACCCAGGCTTGATGGCCTACAGCTGGGCAGGCTGTGGCCATGTGCGTGCTCTGAACTCAGCACTGGGGCAGTCTGGTCTGAGCAGATGTCCAAATTTGTGGCAACATGGAGGTGTGCAAGCAGGCCTTGGGTAACCTGAGGAAAAAGAGGCTCCTGGCAGAATTAGCCTCAAAGAATCACCTTTCTGGAGACTGTTGTAGGAATGTCTCACCATGGACCACCTTGTTCAGCCTGCCAAGTACTTTGGGGTCCCTCTTTATGCTATTACTTGTTTAGGCCATGCATTTAAGGACCTGTTAATTTTTTCTCAGCATTTATTCATATTTTTGGTATGACAAAGTTTCTATTAACTCAATCTGCCAGACTCTGACATAATCTAAAGTCTGCATTGAGATTTTATTTTATTATTTTTTTAATGTTTTATTTATTTCTGAGAGAGAGAGGCAGCATGATCAGGGGAGGGTCAGAGAGAAAGGGAGATATAGAATCTGAAACAGGCTCCAGGCTCTGAGCTAGCTGTCAGCACAGACCCTGATGCGGGACTCGAACCCACGAACCGTGAGATCATGAACTGAGCTGANGGTCATATGGGTGTTCTTTATTTATTTAAAATATATTTATTTATTTTGGGGAGACTGCAAGCAGGGAAGGGGCAGAGAGAGAGGGACAGAAGCTCTGAGGTGGGCTCTGCACTGACAGGCTGACAGCAGTGAGCCCAATGTGGGGCTCGAACTCACAAATGGTGAGATCATGACCTGAACTGAAGTTAGAACCTCAACTGACTGAGCCATCCAGGTACCCTTGTGCTGTGGTTATTAAGACTGTCAGGTAATTGTAAGACTATGTATGAGATAATTACATCAGAGCCTCGCCAAAAATGCATGTTGGTGTCGGAGAGGAAGGGATGGATGTGCATGCAGTACAGCAGATGTTCAGCTGGCCAAAAATAATAAGCCTTCAGAAAAAGACAACAGTTGGGAGGCTAGCAAATCTCCATTTCCTGCTTGGAGGCAACTCTATTAGCCTCTGCCCCTTGGTCTCCCAATTTTTCCATCAGTGGGAAGCACTCCCAGGTCACTTCAAGGAGCTAAGGGAAAATAAAAGCCTAGAATTTCATGCCTAGCCAAACACTTCTTCCGAGAATGAGGGCAAAATGAAAAAAAAAAAAATTAGACAAAGACTGGGAGAGGTTACTATCCACAGTGCTTTATAAAGGAAATAGACCACTGTATTGAGAAGAAAAGTAAACCCAGAGTAAAGGTCTAAGTTATAAATACAGTGGGCAGAAACTAAAAAAGTCATAAAATTAAACTATTTATGGTGCTTTGTTCCCAGTACAAATAAGGTAAAACTAAATTTTAAGATTATAGCAAGATATGTTGTAAAGTTCAAGGGTGATTAAATCCTTTCTTTGAGAGGAGTATATAAAGTTGAAGAATTTTAGACATTGAGAAAAAATCACAGGTGAGAGTATATCTTAACAGAAAATATCATGAAAAAAAATTCAACCTTTAGCATTCCACCAAAGATAGAAAAAGAAGGAGAAAAAACAGTTTTTAACAGTCTAATCAAAGGCTGGGTAAGAACAAAAGAAGCAGTGAAATAAATGAAAGGCAGAAACTACAAAGTAAGATGTAGAAATAACTGCAAATTCACAACAAATATTGCCAAATAACAGGAAAATATTGTCAAGTTGCATCATATTGACTTTAGGTTGTATCAACATGGTATACTGAGCTGGTAGATACCTTGATCTTACCCAGAGCACTAATAAAACCTGGAAAAAAGAAATATTTAAATGCATAACCCAAACAAATAACATAAAGAGAGACCCCAAAGCACTAAGCGGTCTTTGTCAAATAAAAAAGACATTTTTGTCTCCACACTCCTCACATATGGTTATCTCTTAAATGGTTTTGAACTCTGGTGTTGAAGAAAGTGTTACATGTATGAGGTTTCCTCTGTCCCTAGTAGAACAGAATGGAAACTTTAAAAAGGTAGATGGGAGAATATTTTATAATCTCAGAGTAGAGAGAAACATTTAAAACAATTTGCAAGAAAGCATAAGCCATAAAAGAAATAGCTAAATCTCACTAAATTAAAATTTAAAACTTCTTTACAGTTATACACAAATAACATTAAAATAAAAGCCAATCTGGAAGAAGATATTTGGAGGACAAATCATAGTTAACGAGTTAGCCCAAGAACATATAAAGTTCAGTGAAACCCAATGTATGAATGTGGAAAAGATAAGAATAGAAGATTCACAGAAGAGGAAACCTAAATGGCCTCAAGAGGTTTGCAATGATGTTCAACTGATGTAGTAGTCAGGAAATGCAAATCAAAAAGGAAATATAACTTTACACTAATATAATTGCAGAAATCAAAATGAAGACAATGCTAAGTTGATATACATGCATTTGTATGAACATAAGTACACTTGAGGGCATGGGGAAATAGGGATCTCATTCACTGCTGAGGGGGTGGAAGTTAACTAACTGTGGAGGGAAATTTGGCAACATCTAGTAAACCAGAAGATTGCCTCTGCTGGCTGTAAGACTGTACAAGGAAATAGAACGAGAGTGTTCATTGCTAAGTTGCTTACAATGGCGAAAAACTAACAACAGTCTAAATGTTCTTTAGAGGAAAATTAAGAAATTATTGTATAGTCTCAGAATATTATTAAAAAATCAGAGTGAATGATTTTGTATCCCATGTATCAGTCTGAGGTACAATGTGAAGTTTAAAAAAGAAAGAAAGAAGTCTGTGAAGTGATACCTGCATAATGGTAAAGTTTTTGTTACCTTTAAATGTACAATCTAGTACCCATAGAGGATAAAGAAGGCATACATGGGTACCAAACTTATTTGGAATGACTTTATTTAAGAAAATGTGAAAAAACAGATTTACTAAAAAAAAACACCTTGGATACGTGGGGAGTAGATATATGATACATATATTGGTTTTAATATTAAATTTTTTTGTATGTATGAATATTGTATAATAAAAAAGAAAAGCCAGGAAGACAAGATGGGTAGATAATCAAGACAAAACAGAGAAGAAAAAGGCAAAAGATACCAATAAATAATTCACTAAAGAGGAAATCTGAATGACTAATAAATATACTCAGACATAATAATAGCCAAGTAAATGAAATAAAAGCAAAAATAAAATGGTAAGTTCAGTCTATCAAATGTGCAAAAATGAAAAATTGTGAAAATACCAACTTGGTGAAGATGTAGATTAAATGGACTTTGATGGAGTATAAATTACTATAATTCCTTTTGATATACTATACAATTGATAATGTATAACTTTGAAGATGAGCATATCTTATGTATGCACAACAATATTATCCTAACTATGCATTCATGTGGGTGCACAAAGAACATGGGTGTTCACTGCACTATTGTATAACTGGCAAACTGAAAACTAACCTAAATAAACATAGATGGGTGGTAATCTATTCACATCATGGAATACTACATAGATAAAAAGAAAATGACTAGGTCTGAATAATGTATCAACATTGGTAAATATAAAAACTATGTTTAATAAGAATAAAATTAGTCCAATGTTACATGTAACTTCATACTATTTATATAAATTAAAAACACAGAGACTCTCTATTCTGCTTTTCGATCTCTTTATCATTAGACGAAAAACATGCTATCCTAATTACAACTGTTTTATAATATGTCTTGATATTGTGTGAGCATATCTCTCCACTTTGATCATTTTCAGTAATATTTTGTTTACTGCTGGTCTTTTTTCAAATAAATTTTAAAAGTAGCTGGTGAGAATTAATTAAAATGTGTTGATATTTTGTTTGAATTACATTGATTCTATTGCTCTGATAATTTAGAGAGAATTGATACCTTGGTAATACCTTCCTACCCATAAAGATGATACTTCCCTCTATTTTTAAATTGCCTTCGCTGATGTCTTTCAGTAACATCCAACATTCTCTAAAAATATATTGTATATCTTTTGGTATCCTGGACACCTTATATATTTGTTTGCTACCTAATATCTCTACTTGCTCCCACAGTTGCCACCCACCCAATTATAAGTTGTGTTTTTGTTTCTTTTAGAAATGAAAACAGTTCTCATTTGGGAGGTGAAAGAAGTTCTATCTCCTAACTTTTCTCTATTATTAATGAAGTTGTGAGGGAATAGAGGACCATTAATATGTGCCAGATTCTACCATGAATGCTGGTCAGATATTAAGGGAAAATTAATTGCAAAGAAAACACTTCTTTGACGAGCGTGTCAGAAGCCATGATTTACTAGCTGTGTCTAGACGGTCTGATCCAGATAACGGTTGGCTGGACAGCCTGGGTTATGACAGATGTGGCTGACTGATCATCATTTAAAGGCAGCATTAATAACATACGCCCAGAGAATGTAAACATAGTTAAGTGGAAGGTTGCTTGTACAAGTAAAGGAGTTGGAGATATTGTCCTTATTTTACTCTTCTCTTTCTCCCTAGTCTGCTTCCATATAGGCCATTCTAATGTTATGACTCAGAATCTGCCAAGTTCTAGGAATATTTTCATATTACTGACCGAATGTTACCCTAAATAGCCATAAAAACTTGTATTCATAAAACACATCTAAATAGTGCTGATTTATTACAGATACTGGTATGGCCTTTTCCATCATCTTTGAATGTGCCTATAGGCTCAAAGTCACCAGCTAAAAATAACAATTACTGCTGTGTCTCAACTGGAGAGGAGGCCAGCCATCTTTAAGACTTAGCATAGTTTAGACACTTAACAAAATAGGAGGAAAAATAAGCAAATAATAAAAACGAAGTAGTTTTAGTGAATCTTTGAATCCATTGCCTGTTTATCTGGGAGGGGAAACCCATTTGTTACTTGGTGACACATTTCCAAGAATGTTTGTTTCTGCCCATTGGTACCACTAGGAACTTTGGGTGGTTTCAGGACTAAAGAAATGACATTCTTTGTAGAAACCTTAAAATATCCTAGCTTATGTCTATATTTCATATCGGGCAGCAATGAAGTGGCGACATCTCAGCTTCTGGTTTCAAGTTGTGAAATAAAGTCTAGTGGTCATTGGCTTAAAAATACATTTTCTTTTGGTTTTTCTCCATGCACAATTGCACAAATCATAAAATATTCACCTACCTAGTATGAATTTTATTTAACTATTATATGTTAAGTGACACATTCCTTTAAGCTCCTTGAATGCATTTTATGGCTTATCTCTTGGATTGTAATTTTCAAGATGATAGCATCTGTGGTAGTGGATTGTTCTGTGCTGTATTGTAGGCAGGTAGTTGTATAACAAATACTGTTTGAGGACGAGTAGTGGTGACTCTACATACATTTGTCTTCTGTATTAGCATAATTGACGTGATTTGTAATTTGATGTGATTGGTTGGACTGTAAACCTTGAAGTGTCTTAGCATCTTTCTATGGAATCAAAGAATGGATCAAGATGTGNTTTTAAAAAAAAAAAAAAAAAAAAAAAAACAAACTGGTTTCTAGCTTGAAGGCCAGACAGGAAGTTATTCTTGCCAGAGAGGTACAGGATAAGTCTCTAGTAGAGCTTGAGCGTGTCAGAGGATACACATGCAGAAACACAGTCTCAAGGTGTGGGGTAGAGGCAGGGCTGCCACCTCATGTGGTCACTATGAGAGGAGGAAGCAAGGCCAATAACATGCACCTTGCACAAAAGCTCTTCCCAGAGAAAAGCCAAAGCTCCTTAGCCATACCTTTGATGAAGGCTCTTATCTTAAAAGGAATTTTAAGTGAGAGAAATCTGCATGGACTTTAGCTAGTAATAATGTATAATCATTAGCTCATTAGTTGTGGTAAATGTATCATACTAATGTAAGCTGTTAATAATAGGAGAAGCTGAATTGGGGGTATATGGGAACCTCTGGACTATCTTGAGATTTTTTTCCCCCTGTAAATCCCAAGCCTATTTTTTTTAATTATTTAAAAAAATGAATTTTAAACAAGAGCGTAGGACCAAGAATCTTTCAGAAAATAGTAATATGATGAATGCTGTGTTCTAACACACTAAAATAAAGGCTGTAAAACTTGCCAGATAGAAGTTGTCACAAAGAAGGGGATAAATCTGATGTGTTGGGAGGATGGAGAAAGTTAATTAATGAGAAAATAGCCTTGGCTTAGTGCACAGGGAGGTTGGGATGGGTCTACCTGACACCTGGGATATAAGGATTCCTGCATCTTTGGATGTGTTGCAGAGTTGGAGGTGGGAGTGGACAGAAAATTATCCACGAGAATTTCAAGTGTCTGGCATAGGAGTGTGGGAAAGTACGCTGGTGGAAAGTTCCCTGAGGTGGTTTTGACTGGCAGGGAGCAGAAAAGGCAAGAGCAGGTGTATTTGTCCATTTGCCATACAAGGTCTTAATTATTCTCCTTGCTCAGTGACTTTGTGCATTTGAAGTCATCCTAGGCACTTATGTTGGCTGTGGCAGCAAGGGTGACATCTATTACTTTGGTGACAAGATCCTCTGGGCCTTCAAGGGATGGCTAGTTTGGGATGGCAGTAACAGACATGTAAGGAGTAAAAGAACAGATATGAAACACCTCAGTAATCTCTGTCCAACACCTGACTCAGAGAAGGGGGCAACTGAAGAGTCAAGCTTGTCAGATTTCTCAACATCAGCACACTAGAAGTCAGGGAAACTTCCCAAGAAATTGTGATGAATGCTTGATTTACAGCCTATATTCTCTCTTCAACAGATCAGAGCATCACGTGATTCTTCACTCAATTACCTCGTTCCTCATTTTTTTTTTTTTTGTCCCTTTGGACTTGATCTTGTAGCTCTGTTTACTTTGTTGGAAACTTCATAGGATATTGGTTCTATGCACAAAAAGTTGTAATGAGGATAATAATTGCAAATATTTAACTTGTGAAGTTAAAACTTGTTTAAGTCACTGACTGAATCAAAGGTTTTATCCTCCAAGAAAAGGTACTCTAAGAACAGAACAGTGACTAGCGTAGTGGTTTTCAAACTTTTTTTGATGACTGTGATTTGTGGGCAGAAATTCATTATATGTCATGACCCCATACACAAAAGTGTACGTATAAAAAACTGAAATGCTTACTAAAAGAATACTAATTCTAACAATGTGCCATATACCATGATTTTCTTGTCCTCTCCTATTTTGCTTTTGACAATGCCTTTTGTAATTCACAAAGCTTACTTTACAACACCCAGTGTGGAAGTTTGCATTAAAAAAATAATGGTCAAGAACAAAGGACAGCAAACTATGGCCAGGGCCAAGTATACTGACTCTTTTTATAAAGTTTTATTGGAACACAGCCATGCCCACTCATTTACATATTGGCTACAGTTGCTTTTGTATAGTTGCCAGAAAGACCATATGACCTAGAAAGCCTAAAATACTATCTTTTCCTTGACAAAATAAGTTCATTGACCCCAAGTCTGGAACAAAGAAAGGTAGTTTATGAATGTAAATGAGTATACATATAAAATACATATTCATAATTTCATTTTTTATACACATTTATCTCTATAGGTCTGTTTATATGTTAAGTATTATCCAGTAATTTTTTTGTTGCAGTCAAAATATGCTGTGGTCATGTAGAGTGTAATGTCCGCTGAAGACATGTCGAGGGAATGTTTAGTGGGTGCTGCCCTTAAGGTGTGTGAAAGGCATGAATGCCTGTTGAACAGGAGATATGGATTCTTATAACAATGCTGGACAACTAGAAGAAAGAATAATAATAAAGAATTCCTAAATTTTGGGTCAAAAGATAGACTGTGTACAGAGACCTTTTATAACAGGTTAAAAAAAAAGTTCTACATTTTAGAGCTTTAGGACTAAGAGAAAACCTGTAAGTTACAGGTGCTAACATGTAATTTCAATTGAGTGCATGGCTTCAATTTTCTATAAGACAGTAAGAGTATTGGTCGTTGCAAATATTGTTGTAAACTGGAAAAAAAGGCTACTGAGGGCCCATTTGTGCTAGATACTTTGGATAGAATCTTATGATCCAGATGGGGCAATTGGTCACATCAATGATTACAGGGTGATAGGGAACTGGCAGCACAGGATGATTGTCAAGCAAATGCAATGGACATTCAAGGCCAGGGGAGATCAGGAAAAGAAGAGGTCCCACCTGAGCTGGAGAAATCATAGGGTGTTACAGAGTAGGAGTTAGGAAGATATGGGCCTGGGAGCTGGTCTATACCTGCCTCTTATACTTGAGCAAGTCATACACTTTCTGCAACTCCTGAGTCTTTACCAGTAAAAAAGGAGTTCAGTCACAAATGATTTCCAGAATCATTTTATTTATTTATTATTGTACATTTTGTAGTTTCACAATCATACAAGAAACATGAAGGGATTTAGGATTTTGTTAAGAGGATTTGGTGCAGGACATTTCAGAAGCTGGGAATCACATGAACCAAAGTGTGGAGCAGAAGAGTGCGAAGTTCCTGTTGGGGATGCAGAGGGATTTGTCCTAAATATTATAACTAAAATATCAGAAGACCTACTTGGAACAATAAGTAATCAATACTACATAGTGGAGGAAGGGGGCAGTATAACTGGGCTTATGATGAAAGCTGTTAATTTCGATCTATCCTTTCTTAACTGTGATTCACTTGAATCCTTAAAGTTTCTTACCTTGGCCTTTTGTCAATATCATTCTTCAAACTCTAGGAAAAAATGACGCAGTAGAGAATTATTTCAGTTCTTGTAGTTTTAACCTTAGAGAAGATTTCCTATCCTAAAGATCTGCTGCCTGTAGATAGGCATTATCACCCCCAAAGTTCAGCTGCAAAAGAACGTGTGCCAGTGGAGGAGTACACAGGTCTATATTATGAATTTTCTGTGCTTACATATTTAGGAGAAATGTATTAATGACATAATATTCGGTGTCCTGCCACAGTGAAAAATACACAAAATCCTGTACATTTTCAGAGTCTGAGGGAGATGCAGAGTGACATTTCAGTATTAGCAAATTTACACAATTCTAATTTAAGCAAATTAGCAGTAGCTCTGTTTTAGGAGGTTAACAGCTTTTGTGCAGAAATGAGGTTAAGTAGTTTGTTTTGGTTTTGATAAGTCACCCTCACAAGATTGCATTTTTCTTATTAGCTGCCTTTTCATTTCAAAGGCTATAAGATAGTATTAAAGGGATTATCTCAAATATTAGATGTTGCTTTCTATTTACGGGGTTTAATCATGTTTTCAAATGATTTGTATTTGGCATTAAATTCAGTCTAACACTATTGGATATTGTCATCTTGAAGCTCCTACCATGACTTTTCTTCCCATTTGCTCTCCCAGAAATACTTCTAAGGATGGTAGGAATTGTATATGAATAATCACGGTGTATATATTTAAGTGTCACTTTGCTCTTTTGAATTAAAGGCCTTATCAATGGAAATGGGATAAACTCTATAACAGAAGTGCTTGAATAAATGCCATTAGTATAGAGAATATGATTTCTATTACTCTTCTGAAGACAAGTGAGAGAAATAAAGAGTAGTATGGGTTATCATGAGTAAGTGTACCATTATGGAGTAACAAACTAGCTTCATGTGCCTGATTAGTAATGAAGACAAGTTAGTATAAAACAATGTCTAAGGTTTTTTTTTATATAATGGTGAATTTATTTTGTTTTCTTTCATAGTTTATTGTCAAGTTGGTTTCCATATAACACCCGGTGCTCATCTCCACAAGTGCCCTCCTCTATGCCCATCACCCCCCTCCCCTCTCCCCTACCCCCATCAGCCCTCAGTTTGTTCTCAGTATTCAAGAGTCTCTCATGGTTTGCCTCCTTCCCTCTCCTCAACTATTTTCCCCTTCTCCTTCTCCTCCCCCATGACCCTCCATTAAGTTTCTCTTAATCCTCCTATACATGGAAGTATATGGTATCTGTCTTTCTCTGCCTGGCTTATTTTGTTCAGCATGACACCCTCAAGTTCCATGCACCTTGCTACAAATGGCCAGGTTTCCTTCTTTCTCATTGCCATGTAGTATTCCATTGTATAGATAAACCACATCTTCTTGATCCATTCATCCGTTGATGGACACTTAGGTTCTTTCCATGATTTGGCTATTGCTGAAAGTGCTTCTATGAACACTGGGGTACATGTGCTCCTATGCATCAGTATTTCTGTATCCCTTGGATAAATTCCTAGCAGTGCTATTCCTGGGTCATAGAGGAGTTCTATTGTTAATTTTTTGAGGAAACTCCACACTGTTTTCCAAAGGGGATGCACCAGTTTACATTCTCACCAACAGTGTAGGAGGGTGCCCGTTTCTCCACATCCTCACCAGCATCTGATTTGTTCATTATTGTCACTCTGACTGGCGTGAGGTGATATCTCAGTGTGGTTTCAATTGTATTTCCCTGATGATGAGGGACGCTGAGCATCGTTTCATGTGTCTGTTGGCCATCTGGATGTCCTCTTTGGAGGACTGTCTGTTCATGTCTTCTGCCCATTTCTTCACTGGATTATTTGTTTTTCAGGTGTGGAGTTTGGTGAGGTCCTTATAGATTTTGGATACTAGTCCTTTATCTGATATGTCATTTGCAACTATTTTTTCCCATTCTGTCGGTTGCCTATTAGTTTTGTTGATTGTTTCCCTTGCTGTGCAGAAGCTTTTTATCGTGATGAGGTCCTAGTAGTTCATTTTTGCTCTTGATTCCCTTGCCTTTGGGGATGTGTCAAGTAAGAAATTNCTATGAACATTGGGGTACATGTGCTCCTATGCATCAGTATTTCTGTATCCCTTGGATAAATTCCTAGCAGTGCTATTCCTGGGTCATAGAGGAGTTCTATTGTTAATTTTTTGAGGAAACTCCACACTGTTTTCCAAAGGGGATGCACCAGTTTACATTCTCACCAACAGTGTAGGAGGGTGCCCGTTTCTCCACATCCTCACCAGCATCTGATTTGTTCATTATTGTCACTCTGACTGGCGTGAGGTGATATCTCAGTGTGGTTTCAATTGTATTTCCCTGATGATGAGGGACGCTGAGCATCGTTTCATGTGTCTGTTGGCCATCTGGATGTCCTCTTTGGAGAAGTGTCTGTTCATATCTTCTGCCCATTTCTTCACTGGATTGTTTGTTTTTCGGGTGTGGAGTTTGGTGAGTTCCTTATAGATTTTGGATACTAGCCCTTTATCTGATATGTCATTTGCAACTATCTTTTCCCATTCCGTCAGTTGCCTATTAGTTTTATGGATTGTTTCCTTTGCCATGCAGAAGCTTTTTATCTTGATGAGGTCCTAGTAGTTCATTTTTGCTCTTGATTCCCTTGCCTTTGGGGATGTGTCAAGTAAGAAATTGCTGCAGTTGAGGTCAAGGAGGTTTTTTCCTGCATTCTGCCCTAGGGTTTTAATGGTTTCCTGTCTCACATTCAGATGTTTTATCCATTTTGAGTTTATTATTGTGCATGGNTTAGGATAGTTTGTTCTAGCTTTGAGAAGAGTGCTGGTGCAATTTGATTGGGATTGCGTTGAATGTTTAGGTTGATTTGGATAGTAATGACATTTTAACAATATTTATTCTTCCGATCCATGAGCATGGGATGTTATTCCATTTCTGTGTGTCTTCTTCAATTTCCCTCATAACTTTTCTATCGTTTTCAGCCTACAGATCATTTACATCATTGGTTAGGTTTATTCCTAGGTCTTTTATGGGTTTTTTTGTGCAATTGTGAATGGGATCCGTTTCTTGATTTCTTTTTCTGTGGCTTCGTATTTGGTGTATAAAAATGCAACTGATTTCTGTATTTTGATTTTGTACCCTGCAACTTGGCTGAATTCTTGGGTCAGTTCTAGTAGGCTTCTGGTGGAGTCTGTCGGGTTTTCTATGTAGAGTATCATGTCGTCTGCGAAAAGTGAAAGTTTGACTTCTTCTTTGCCGATTTTGATGCCTTTGATTTCCTTTTGTTGTCTGATGGCTGATGCTAGGACTTCCAGCACTATGTTAAACAACAGTGGTGGGAGTGGACATCCCTGTCGTGTTCCTGATTTCAGGGGGAAAGCTCTCCCCACTGAGGATGATGTTAGCTGAGGGCTTCTCATAAATGGCTTTTATGATGTTTAAGTAAGTTCCTTCTATCCTGACTTTCTCTAGGGTCTTGATTAAGAAGGGATGCTGTATTTTGCTTTTTCTGTCCCCATTGACAGGATCGTATGGTTTTTATCTTTTCTTTTGTTAATGTGATGTATCACATTGATTGATTTGTGAATATTGAACCAGCCCTGTCACCCAGGAATGAATCTCACTTGATCATGGAGGAAAATTCTTTTTATGTCTGTTGAATTCGATGTGCAAGTATCTTGTTGAGGACANAGGCCTGCTTTATGTCCCAGTATGTGATCTGTCTTGGAGAATATGCCATGGGCACTTGAGAAGAAAGTGAATTCCATGGCCTCAGGATGTAGACTTCTAAATATATCTGTCAGATCCATCTGGTCCAATGTGTCATTCAAGTCTATTGTTTCTTTATTGGTTTTTCTGTCTAGGTGATCTATCCATTGCTGAAAGTGGAATATAAAAGTCCCCTGCTATTAGCATATTCTTATCCATAAGAGTGTTTCTGTTTATGATTGTTTTATGTATTTAGGTACTTCCATATTCGGTGCGTGGACATTTATAATTGTTAGCTCTTCCTGATGGATGGACCCTGTAATTATTATATAATGCCCTTCTTCATCCATTGTTACTGCCTTTGCTTTAAAGTCCAGTTTATCTGATATAAGTATGGCTACCCCAGCTTTCTTTTGACTTCCAGTAGCATGATAGATATTTTCCATCTCCTTATTTTCAGTCTGATGGTGTCCCCATGTCTAAAATGAGTTTCTTGTAGATAGCAAATAGATGGATTTTAGTTTTTTATCCATTCTGCTACCCTATGTCTTTTGATTGGAGCATTTAGTCCATTTATATTCAGTGTTATTATTGAAAAATATGGGTTTAGAGCCATTGTGTTCTTTGCAGGATTCATGCTTGTGGTGGTGTCTCTGGTACCTTATGTTCCTTGCAACCGTTGCCTCATAGAGTCCCCCTCAGGATTTCTTGTAGGGCTGGTTTAGTGGTGACGAATTCATTCCATTTTTGTTTATTTGGAAAGACTTTTTATCTCTCCTTGTATTCTGAATGACAGGCTTGCTGGATAGAGGATTATTGGCTGCACATTTTTTTCTGTTCATCACATTGAAGATTTCCTCCCATTCCTATCTGGCCTGCCAAGTTTCAGTAGACAGGTCTATAACTACTCTGATAGGTCTCCCTTTGTATGTTAGGGCCATTTTGTCCCTAGCTGCTTTCAGAATTCTCTCTTTGTCCTTATATTT
This sequence comes from Crocuta crocuta, assembly GCF_008692635.1. NCBI lineage: Eukaryota > Metazoa > Chordata > Mammalia > Carnivora > Hyaenidae > Crocuta > Crocuta crocuta. Next base: position 326,039 of record NW_027531513.1, on the reverse strand, counting down.
TGCCAGTTTCACTATGATATGTTGTGTAGAAGATCGATTCAAGTTACGTCTGAGGGGTTTCTCTGTGCCTCGGGGGTTCTCTGTGCCTCTTGGATTTCAATGTCTGTTTCCTTCCCCAGATTGGGGAAGTTCTCAGCTATAATTTGTTCAAGGACTCTTTCAGCGCCTTTCCCTCTCTCTTCCTCTTCTGAGATTCCTATGATATAGATATTGTTCCATTTGATTGTATCACTCAGTTCTTGAACTCTCCTTTCATGCTCCTGGAACAGTTTGTCTCTGTTTTTCTCAGCTTACTCTTTTTCTATAATTGTGTCTTCTAACTCACCTACTCTTCTCTCTGCCTCTTCAATCAATGCATTGGACACCTCCATTTTATTATGCATCTCACTTATAGCATTTTTTTAATTCATTACAACTAATTTTAAGCTCCATAGTCTTTGTAGCAATAGCTTCTCTGATGTCTTCCATGCTTTTTTCAAGCCCAGCAATTAATTTTATGACTATTGTTCTAAATTCTTGTTCAGTTATATTGCTTATATCTGCTTTAAGCAGTGCTTTAGCTATCATTTCTTCCTGGAATTTCTTTAGAGGAGAGTTCTTCCTTTTCATCATTTTGGCTAGCTTTCTGTCTCTTGTTAATTTTAAAAGCTTGTTATGTGCTCTGCACCTGCGAGAACTGCTATATTAAACAAGGCTCATTGACTGTCCAGGGCTTGCCCATTCAGGAAGTGTTCTTTGAATGGTGTCTCTTGGTCTCTCTTGTTTTTTGGTTATTTTATTTCCCTACTTGTAGTGGTATTTGGGACTCTCCACCATGTGTACTTTGGCTTGTTTCTTGAGGTAGCCCTAGAAAAGAAAACAGATAGACAAACACACAGGGAACAAAGGCACACAAACACACAAACAAATCCAACAAATGAGCAAACCAAAAAGGAAAAAGAAAATAAGAAAAAGAAGAAGAAAAAAAAGACAAGAAAAAAGGCAAAAACCAAAAGACAAAGGACAGTCTAAAAGCATAAAACCAGAATTCCCAGCTACAAATACAGAGCAGGGTGTATGCAGTGGTGATGGAAGAGCATATACACAGAGAGAAATGTCAGCACGGGGAGAAAGTGAAATTGGACAATGACCAGGTAGAGGGACTAGGAGGCTTAATTCAGAGTGAGAAAGAGGAGAATATGGTAGGAGGTGAGGAGAAAGAAACGAAGATAATGTTACTCTTTATACTCTATATAGAGAAACTATATAGTCTGATTACTCCAGAGAGAAAGAGAGAAAGGAGGTCGTGGAGGTGTAGAATATATGTCTAGGGAATGGATTAAATGTGACTGTTTAAGCAAACCAATGACCAGAGTGCCCAGTCCAGCAGAGGGGAGGGATACGTTTGAGACAAGGGAAAATACATCTGAATAGAAAGAACTGATCTAGAATAATCACAGCAGTGCATCCATGTTGGTCTTGTCATGGGCCCTGGGCTCCGGTAAAAAAAAAAAAAAAAAAAAGCAAGCAGCCCTCTAATGGGGATGGGCATGTTTGGTATAGGCAGGTCTAAGCCTCTGCTCCCTTCCTTTTGGCTGCTCCCTGAGGTCCCACCTTGGTAGTTGTGGGAGTAAAATGGCGGTGCCCCAGTCCCCTCTGGAACCGAGTGCCACAAATCACTCCCTGGGGTCCGATCTCCCTGTGCCTTGGGTGCAGCCCAGGTGGGCTGTGCTCTATGTCCCAAGCCCTGCCTCATTTCCAGGTCCCAGTCCATGTGCTTTATTGATACCACAGGAAACAGAGTCCCGCAGGTTGGCTGCTTCCCCGCCACTGGGAATCCAGCCAGGAGAGCAGCAGTGCAGTCTGACCAGCTGCTTCCCCACCGGAGGTTGAGTGAGGAGAGCCTCAGAGCAGTTTCTCCTGGTGCCACCTGGGACCGGGGCACCCAGTTCAAAGTCAGCACCCCATCTAGAACTAAGAACACTCTCAGTCCTGAACCAAGGTTTCTTTCTTCTCCAGGGATAGTTCTATGAGCAGTTTCAGGTGCTCTTCTTCTCCCCTTGACTCACCACGGCCCCTGCGAAGGGGGCTCCTTCCCCTCCCTCTGAGTCTCCAGTCCCCCCCTCCCGTCATTTTTACCTTTCCCTGTTTGGACTCATGCAGTTATGAGGTTGCCATCCCGGTGTACTCTGCCTCTTTGCTTCCCAAACTCCTGCGGTTCAGTGTCGTATGGCTTCAGACCCTCTCTGTTTGAGAGATGGGGGAGAGCTAAATGCATGGAGCTCCCTACTTCTCCACCATCTTGCCTTCTCCTCATCTAAAGTTTAAAAAACTTTTTTTTAATGTTTTATTTATTTTTTTTGAGAGAGACAGACAGATAGTGTGAGCAGGGGAGGGTCAGAAAGAGAGGGAGACACAGAATCAGAAGCAGGCTCCAGGCTCTGAGCTAGCTGTCAGCAAAGAGCCTGACGCAGGGCTCGAACTCACGAACAGTGAGATCATGATCTGAGCCGAAGTCGGGGGCTTAACCGACTGAGCCACCCAGGCACCCTTCATCTAAGGTTTTATATTAACTCCTTAACCACTATTATTTATAACTGAATAAGATGAGTTACAGTAGGTTTCAGAAACAGGTTCCTATAACTTAAGTAGATTACATGGATTTTTACCCTGTACAAGATGGATGTTTCTAAAGCATTATATCAATATTCTCTATTCCACTCATCAACCCACCTGCACCCTGGCACTCTAGAATACATGTCATATAAGATGTGGTAATCAGAAGACTCATCTAGATGTTAGAGTTAATGGGTATATAAACTATCTACACTTGATGTTAGCCAAAAGGCCGAGAAGCGATGAGTATATAAACTATCTTGAAGTTATTATCTTTATACACAGAAATGGAAATACTGTAATACTCAAGTAGCTTATGATTCACAGCACTTTCTTTACTGCTTCCCATATTTGGAGATGTTAATTTTCCACTGTTGAGTAGTGTAGGGTGGTTATGATTTCTGATACTGTTTACATATATGTTACCATGTGAATATGGTATAATTGAAGCACAAACAGTCATAACGTGAACTGGGTTTCAGGGACAGTATGAACTAAAAGGGAAATGTATTGTGGATGATGCTTAAAAAAATTAGTGGTCCAAGAATAGGTTTGGTTGTTGAGTATGACAGGCTACAGAGGCAGCTAAAAGGAACATAATAAATGATTTTTGTTTGAGATAGCTCAAGATGATGTTGAAGTGGAGATGTAAGAGGGCACAGCGTTGCTGCCTGTTGGTTGTTATTAGGGAGAAACTCATGAAGATGCGTTAAGCCTTGCATAAAAGATTAATTAATTTACTTATTCATTGTTTCATTCATCCATCAATTGTTAATTGCACACCTTCCATGTTCTAGGCACTACATATATTTAATGGAACAAAACACACAGTCTCCCACTGTAAAATTTACATACCAGTGAGGATGTACAGATGATAAAAAATACATAGATTCTCCATAGTGTAAGAAGCAGTAAAAGAAAAATGAAAAAGGACAGATAGATAGAATAGGGTGTGACAGGAGAGAGAGGTTTTATTGCCACCTTATAAGGGTGGTAGGGGTTGGAAGTTTGAGAAACTTCCTTTTAGAATGAGAGATAGTGCACCATGTGAATACAAACAGGAAGGAAAAATGAAAGCTTCAGGGAATCGAGGTAACTCCCTGGGAGGAATTGCTGATTATGTGTGGAAAATGGGGTCTAGTACAAGTGAAGACTTGGACTTAGATTGAAATGTGGATAAATGGAACGATTAAAGTTGAGATTAGCGGAGAGGCCCAGATAGTGGTGATGCCATGATTTGGCCATGAGAGGAAGTACGGAGGTTTAGGTCAAGGACAAGGTCATTGGGACAGAGAAGTTCATGGAATAAGGAAACAGGGCATTATGGATAGTTATGTAGTGGTTACTGAAATCACCAAAAAATTATGGCAGTAGGATCGTTGGAGAGCATTACAGTGAACCAAATGTTAAATTGCACGTGGAATAGAAGACATGATCTAGGCGCTTTGTAGATGACTGCAACAAAATTTACATGAACATAAACATTTCACCACTTGGATGATGGGTGCTCTTGTCTAAGATCTCTTCACTGAGTGGAAGGGGAGGGTTTGCATTGGTCCAGTGGGATTATCCTTTATCTGGAGCTTCAGAGACTTTGAAAACCAAAGCGTATACAAAACTGATAGTTGAGTGGGATGAGCTGAATCAATCAACTGGAAAAATGGGTATGTTTGGTTCATCAAAATGAGGCAGTGCTGGGGTAAGGTATGGCATACAGCCAAGAGACTAGAGCACCGGGATGAGGGGAGCAGAAGAGAATGTGGGAGTTAGGTAACTAGAAGGCTTGCTTGGAGATAGAAAGGTTAGAGCATGGATACAGGAGGTTGCTGTTACATTTGGGATTAGGAGGGGTCCCTAAAGTGAGTGTGGCAGAGGTTGTCCAGCCATATTTACTTAAAGGGCCAAGATTAGAGTAGACAACACCCAAGTGCCAAAAATATTCTCTCTCCTCTATAATGACCTTTTTAATAATTTTGAACACCCCAACCACTCCAGAACCCCATCTCTCCATTCCAACCATTGCTTATAAAAGCTTGTGTTCTTAGTATTCCAGCAGACTCTGATTTGGGCATATTGGGACAAGAAAGTTCAAAAGCATTTTTCTTGGATTAAGTCTATTAAATGAGTTTTAGTTAAAAGGACTGAGGGTTTTTATTTGAGATTGCCCCATTTGAGGGCCTTGGGAAAAGCAAGGTAGCATCTGCTTACTATTTCACGGTGGATGAATGTTAATTAATGTGAGTAGGGAAGGCTGGGATGTAGAGAGGTCCTGTTTACCCACTGATGCTCTTGGGGTCCCAGAGGCCGCTGTCATTTGCACTGACATTTAAAATTCTCTCTGCTCTTTCCATTCTGTGGTCTGCTTTTTTCATTGAGTGTCTTTATGTTCACAGGCCGTATAAGATTTTCTCTGGTCTCGAAAAGCTGCTAAAAATGCAGAACCTGGCTTCTCTCCTCTTTTTACTCCCTGCTGCTGTTCTTAAAAATAATTGCTATATATAGCCAATCTACAAAACATGAGAATAGGTAGAACCTTTACACATTCTACATTATAAATTTAAGATCCCAATCTCATCATTTTCACAAATGCCAAAGATGAGGGTCTCTGCTTTCATTTCATTCTTGTCAAAAGGACTAAATTTAGTTGGTTGACTTACTTTTTATCATCCAAACATTAATTTTGCAAAGCAAAGAAACTTTTCCAGATAGACTTAAAAAGATAATATATCTGATCCATAAAGCCCAAATCAGAGATAATACACTGGGGACATTTTCTGGAAAAAAATTTTTTTTAACATCTCCATGTATCATTCAGTAGATTTCCTTTCTATGTGCAGAAATAAGGTGTGAGAGTCTACATTCATTTTTTTTTGTTGTTGTTAAAGTAAAACAAGTGTATATCTAGAATGTCCTACCATAATGTTCAAATTATAAATGGATCCTTGGAACTTTGACTCTCAATCTTGACGTGAAAATAATAATCTATTTTTTCCTTAATTTTTGCTGCTTGTTTTTGAGAAAGATGAGTTGATGGGCTATAAAAACTCCTAAAGGTTGTATGTGTAGGGGTAGTAAAATAATTCTGAGTTGGTGCATTATAAAGTTATTGTCATGGCCTTAAAGTTACTGTCATTCATCTGTTTAATTCCTTAGGGAGTTTCCCAGTTACTGCTCCAAACCTTCCTCACACATAAACAGCTTTCATCCACCCATCATCCCTTAGGTAACCTTGTTTCTTCTTTACTCCGGGATATTTTAAAACCATCTTCAAAACCATTTGACTGTCTCAATTTGCTCTTACATTAAACTCCTTTCACCTTTCAAGTTAAACCACAGTGTGATAACGTGTTCATGGTTTTGAAACGTTTCTAATTGACTACTGTCCAAGCTGCTTTTAGGGCTCCTGAATTGCACTTCAACTGGGATTCTTACAGAAGAAAGTCTGCAATAAAACTTGTTTCATCTTAGGTCTATATGTTCAATTTTTTTTTACATTTTAAAATTTTTAACTTTGAGTCACTTTAAGATTTATTTTGAAGGAGCCATGGATGCTGTATTTGCTGATGTCTAGTATGCCTGGGAGTGTGTATTATGTTGCAAATTAGATTTAAAATCAGAGTTTTACAAGTTCTTTTACAATCTATAAAGCAGGTAGAACACTGAAGATGCATAAAAGGAAAGAAGACAGGGTGAAATCTTAGCAGTATTAACTGAAAATTTAGTGCACAGTCATCCTAGGAACAAAGTATAGATTCATTTGTGAATTAATTTAACAAATGTTTATTAAATACCTAATGGGTGCCTGGCATTATTTTAGGTATTGGGGATAGAACAGTGAATAAAAGGGGTCAAAAATCTTTGTCTTCAATGAACTCATTATCCTCAACAATAAACCAGGTTAATAAATAAAATGCAGAGTGATAAGAGCTAAGGAGAAAGAAGTTGAGGGGGAAAGAGGACAGAAGTATTGCTCTAGAGACCGAAAATATGGGCTATTAATTGAAGAGATGATTCTTTTTTTATTATAAATTTTTAAGTTTATTTAGTTTGAGAGAGAGAGAGTGAGCAGCAGAGGGTCAGAGTGAGACGGAGAGAAAGAATCCTAAGCAGGCTCTGCACTGGCAGCTTAGAGCCTGATGTGGGGCTCGAACTCATGACCATGAGATCATGGATCTGAGCCAAAATCAAGAGTCAGATGCTTAACCAACTGAGCCATCCAGGTTCCCCTGAAGAGATGATTCTTAAGTAAAAACCTGGACAATGAAGAAGCTAAATAACTTGATTTTTCAAAGCGAAGGCTCGTGAAGAAGTAACACATCCTCTGTGCATGTGAATAGAGATTGGTACTTTCTTTATTCTGTTTTTTGCTGAGTTAGGGGTGGAAACTAAAGCAGGGTAATAGCATCCCAGGAGGTCATGAGCCACTGGAGTGTGCTCCAGGTATGAATGTTTCTTGCACATGAACTTGTGTATGTTTGACTTAGGTAACTGGTGACTTAAAAATGAATGTTAAAGTTGGAAATGACCCTAGAAACAATGTGGCTCAACCATCTCACTGTATAATGGAGAAATAAAATGGCCACCAAAATACTTGTTAAGTTGAATGGACCAAAACAGTGTCTGTGAAGACCCAGCACTAAACCCACATATCGTTTTCCAGATAGTGTTTATTTATAACACCTCATGTCCCAGTTCCACCCAGTGCAGTGGTGGTCATTAGAAAACTATTTTAACCTACCTCATAAGATGTCGCTAGGGAATTTGGAAAAGTATATCCAAACAACTATTTCCTGCCTCTGTGATTCTTCTTCTTTAAAAGTGATAAATTTTGGCATGGCACTGAATTTCAGAAGGTGTTGACAATCTCAGAAAATCTCTATAGTGAAACCTCTGGGTCTCCCATTTCTTTTCACAAGATTTTCTTCTAAGGTTTTTGTTTGGCTTCATGCTTTTCCTCTTCTATTGAAGTGGACAGAATAGTGGAACAACTCCGAGCTATTGATTCGGATTTGGCTGCAGTTAGTGTTTGATTCTCTGTACATCATTCAGGTCTAGCCTGCTCTGCTCCTCGAGAGACATTTGTGGGTGAAGGAAGGTGTACACCTGCACTTCAGCAAGGACCTGTTTCAAGCATAATAAATCCTGGAAGCTCTTCTAGTTAAGGCAAAACACGCCCTAAACTTTGTAATTATGCATTTGAAATTTTAGTCTTTTGTACACCTAATTTCATGGCTCCATAGACATTGGGGTTGGGATTTGTAAAATTTAGGTTTGGTGAGCAGGTTAATTGTGTATGAAGTAAGCCTTCTTTAATGCTACAAACTGTTTCCTCTCTCTTATATGCACTGTGCATTACAGAAATGGTTTCTACAAGTGTAGTTATAGAGGACATTTTCAGAGACTGCTTTTGGCCAGGCCTGCTGAAAGATTGTCAGGATTTTGTGAGATCACAATCATAGGTGATTAGAAGAGCGTGTATGCTGTGATTCATGGAAGGCTATTTACATTGTCTGAATGAAGACTTGTGTGTGTGTGTGTGTGTGTGTGTGTGTGTGCGCGCACATGTGTGCATGCACCTGAATAGTGCCTATTTACTTGGTTTTCCCTTCCTTTTTCTCATTGTTTCCAGAACTGTCTAATCCTCCATTACTATCCTGGAACTTTAATTTTTAGAAACAAAAAAAGAATACCTAAAAGTATAAATATCATTAAAGTAATTAAGATTTAGAGGCTGACATTGATTTATTTTTGCTTTTGAGATATTTTTTACATGACCAGCACTAGGGAAAGAATGTTTTTAATATGGCATCATCTTAAATATGTGAAATGTGCCTTTTCTAGTTACCTTGTATGAAATCAGGTGGCAGATATTTATATCAGTAGTGTTCTTCAGAAGGCTCAGCTAGCACAGTGCTACATATCTAGAAAGTGTTCAGTATATAGGTGGGGCTTAGTTGACTATGCATATTGTAAATTTCTTTTCATTCATTTTTAAGATTCAGCTGTGCAATTATGCACGCCAGTAGAATATAATGAAAACTTATTATAAGTCCATTATGCATTAGTTTCTGAGGTATACATGGTAAACAAGAGATAGTTGCTGCTGTCAAGATTTAGTTATTATAAGATGATAAACTTCCAAGGCCATTAGCTAAATTAGATATACTGTATTAAGCAACCTGATGACATGGCTCTATGCATGGTGGTAGAGATACAAAGAAAATTGATACAGTATTTTTGCCTCCATGGAATTTAACAGAGCAATTAGAGGCAAGATCTACATCTACAACTAGGTAACCAGCAAGGGAGGGCCCTGTACACTGACAGATAAGTTCACTGCCCATCCTATTTCTTCCTCTGAGTTCCAGATAAATAGATGTCTCCCTCATACACTCTATGGAGCTTCCTAATTCTTCCAGGGACTTAGATTTCCACTCTTACAGTTCTTTCCTACTTTCCTGTTTTTATTCACCTTTCATTTATAAACTTGTTTCTCACATTCTCTCATAGTTTCAGAGGGAGAATATGTAGTTCCTCTATTCTCAGACTTCTTTCTGCTTGGAAGACTAATCATTCATAGAGGATGGGCTTTTTTCAGGTATATTATCTCCACTGAACCATTTAAGTCCCTTTTGCTCTCAATTTTTTGATCATTTCAGATTGCATCTGCAGCAGACCCCATTATTGCCACAAACTCTTTAATCAACTCAGTGACCTTCATCACACTATAGGCAAAGACCCATAGAGGTAATTTTAGCAGAAGTGAATCCCTCATATTTGATTTGATAAAAGGGTAAAATCGTTCTATTCAACTTAAGTGACCCTAGTTTGGACTTTTTATTTAACAGAATCCTGGATTAGCTTAGATTGTCAGTGACCATCCTTATGTAAGATAAAATATAATTGTAGGACAATGTTAATGTCTTCAATTTGGTTTTAGAGGGGAAAGAAATACAATTAGCTAGAATAAGAGAGGAAAGGAGGGAAAGTGAGTTTTAGAGTAGATTGTATTTTTAGTTTCTTTATTGCAGATGCTAAATTCAGATTTCTAAATGTGAAAACAGTATGTCAGACTGCTTTGTCATGGTGCAGAGTGCATCATTTATTCTGTAGATGACTGAACAGGGGAATGGTCTCAGATTTTATGACTAAATCAGAAATACATTTCCTTTCTTGTAGATGACTGAATAACATATACTCCATTAAGCCCTCTGATCAAACATTTTTTTTTCTATGAAAAATATGTATAATCTTATAAAAGGATCAGTTGTTCGGGTTTTTGTTTGTGTACAGAGATATGTTTTATTCTTTCCTGTCTGCACAATTAGAATTGCCTTTTAAATAGGTTTACCACCTCCAATTTCTCCCTGTTCCACCACATTTTGCATTCTAGTATTGGATTAATCTTTGGGAAACTCAACCCTTTTATACTCATAATACTGAACGGCCCCATGTTGTTTGTATTACAAGGTTCAAATATTTTATCCTGTTACTCTAAAATATTTTAAAGTATTACATATATATAGCTCAGGTGGCTAGATAACTTGATTCAGAGAGGTGGTGCTCATTTTTCCATGGAATTCAACTGTATTCATTGTTCAAGAATTTGATTCTTGAACATATTTGGTTTCCCTGAAGAAGAAAGCCAAAGGTGAGACAGAATGGATGTTGAAAAGAATATTCAAGAAAATTTACTCAAATAAATGAAGATTTGAATCTATATATTACAAAGGCCATTTTGTACCTGCAAAAATGGACCCAGGATGATCATCTCCATAACATAGCAAAGAAAGAAGACAGAACTATTAATTAATAAAAGAAAATAAGTAGGTTGACATAAAATTTCTGAATTTTCAAAACCATAGGTAAAGAAAGGAATAATATCTTTAAGATACTCAAGAAAGGAGGCAAAGGATGTCATTTCATTCAAGATGTCCTTCAAGTCTGAAGGCTGTAGGAAAAGTATGAAACATACAAGAATTCAGGGGATGTTGTCCCCAGAATCTCTTTCTAAGGGAACTACTAGAAGATGAATTTTATTTAAAAAATGTCTGGAAGAATTTGACAAAGAGTTTGGTGGCGAGTTTATATACCTAGTCATATAGACTGAAGATGTCAAAGTTGCAGACAAGGGCTCAAGTTCATTAGTGTTAAATGCAATACCAAAGTTAGCGTGCCACAACTAAAACATGGGGAAAGGTGGGAAGGAGGAAGATTAAATGACAACTTTGTATATTATTTAAAGCTGGCAAATAACAGAGGCTTAAGCATATTTAAGAGGATAACAATAAAGCACTAAGAAAAATGAGTATTGACAAAATGGCATGGTAAAAAAGGTAACATTGTGGTAAAACATTATCATAGTGGTCAAACTTTCTTCTTTTGAAGGAAAAGGGGGTGTTGCGGGCATTACCAAAAATGCTAATAAAAAGGCAATCAACAGAACAAAATTTAAACTTCCTTGATGCTAAAAGAACACAAAACAAAACTTAGTGGCATATAGTCTAAAGCTGAAAAGAAATGCCAAGAAATCTTAAACATCATTTGGTAATGTTGTTATTAGTAGTAATATTGTTATTTTGTGTTTTCTTATAAATTGCAAAACAATCCAACAATTAAACTGAGATTTTTAGTGTATGAAACAGTAGTATTGAGTCAAAGAAATTACATGAAAAACTTTAATGTTAAATTTGTTTTAGAAATATCATTTTTAGCTTTATTTTCATTCATAATGATAGGATGTATTTCCTATTTCTGCCCAGTGAAAGGGCATGGGAGCAATGGTACTTTATCAGGGATTACTATTGTACTGTCCAAATTTTGTTTTCTAAAAAACATTCATTGCAGAAAGGAATCAGGTTTCTTTGGAGAAATGGCAGATTGCAGGTTGGAAGCAAGGAAAGTATGAAGTGAACTTTAGGATACCATGTTGTGCTAGAAAGCACGGAAACACAGCTCAATAGGATGGGTCAAAGGGTCATGAGGGCAAGATTTAAGAAGTCCTCATTGGCCAAATTTGGAACATTTTGTTCATCTAAAAGAATATTTGATCGAAATGGGTGGTGTACATAAGTATCCAAGAGGCCATAAAGATGTAAAGGAAAAGAAAGCTTTAAAAAATGAGTTGAATTTGAATCTGTAGAGTGAATAAAGCTTATTGGTCTTACTGCCATGTGGGTGACCACATCTAATAAGTTGAAGACTTAAATAGAAGGGAAAGGCTTGCTCTCCTGAGTAAGAGGGAACTCCTTTTGTTGAACTGTCTTGAATTGATCTATGCTTTTCCTGACTTCTTACTTGAAACATAATACCTTTTTGGGTCTCCAGCCTGCTGGCTTTTGGACAGAACTTAAACCACAGGATTCCCCAATTTTCAGGCCTTCAGACTCAAACTGCAATGATACCAATGGCTCTCCTGGGGCCTCCAACTTTCTGACTGCAGAATCTGGGACTTCTTAGCTTCTATAATACATATGTCAATTCCTCATAGTAAATTTTGTTCTTTCAGAAAAACAAAAGAGTTGATACTATTGGAAGTGACTTTTAGGCTCACTGCTTCTGAAAGTTCATAATGAAAGAAAAATTATTATACATTTATCCTGGCTTTTGAGTGGGAACTATAGTTCTGGCATACGACAGAGCCCNATAATATATATATTTATGTATATATTTCCTATATTTATATATATTTTTAGGAAAACCTATTATTTTAGAGGAAACTTTCCTGTTGTAAAAAAAATTGTGGGGTGACTGGATGGCCCAGTCAGTTAAGCGTCTGACTTTGGCTCAGGTCATGATCTCACGGTTGTGGGTTTGAGCCCTGCACTGGGCTCTGTGCAGTCAACTCAGAGCCTGGAGCTTGCTTCTGATTCTGTGTCTCAGTCTCTCTCTCTGCCCTTCCCCCAGTAGTACTCTGTTTCTCTCTGTCCTTCAAAAATAAATAAATGTTAATTTTTTTTTATTTGCAAAGAAGCATTTGTTCATTCAATAACCACCTGAGGACCTAACATGTATCTTTAGAAAAATTGCAGAATGTTTAATATTTTTGTCATTTGTGAAGCCAGGTCATTTCCTACAATGGTTATGAGTGCCATTAAACTATATAATTTCAGAACTAGAAGGACCCAAACATGTCATTTGGTAACTCCCTTCTCCATGCTCCCTCTGATTTATAAACAGGAATATTTTTTGGCCTATCAATAACTGAGGAAGTAAAAAGAAATTTACAAATCTAACAAACTAAAAAATCATTGCAGCATATGAAGGTTTGGCTTATATTTAAAAAACATGGCCCTTCTTCCACTTACTTGTTTTTAACCTTCAGAAAATTAAAACACACAGATGGCCAATCTGGATCATTATAAATTTATTTTTCTTTCTTTGACCAAATTGATATTTCCTCTAGATTGATATCAGACTTGAGCTGTGTGGCTGAGGCGGTAGTTCAGGGACCAGGGCAAACCAGTGCCCTCTCCACTCAATAACCGGCAAACTAATTTGATGTTCCTATTGACTTGAATCTGTCTGCTTTATATCTTATACCTATGAGTGTGTGACCTCTTTTGCAGAGATCTGCTGCTTCTGGGCATTTTGTAAAGAGCTGAAATTGTCTGGAAAACTACTCTGTGTGCTTTGCAAAATAATGGAAAGACAGAGTATTTCCTCTCTGCTCCCTGTAGCTATACCTCAATAATAAAATTGAAAATGCATGTTTTAATTTTATATCCATGTAGTTTTGGAGCACCATCTCAAGGTATTTGGGTTTCTAACTAGTCCTCCTTACCTGTTATCTTTTATGATTCACTGTTGTTCTCAGCTTTAATTTCTTGTAGACTCTGCTTCATAACAAATAGCTCCATATTTTCCCAAATCCTTCTATTTTTTTAATTGTTGTTGAAACAAAGTGGAAACAAAAGATACTATTAGGCCAGAATCTCAGTCTTGAAATTCCAACCATTTCCTAATGTGTTTAGCAATCAGGCAATTATGAAACGGGCCTTCTCTTTCATCATCTCAGAAAATTAGAGAGATTTTCTTTGTGGTTAAATTGCATTTCTGAAAGCAATTGAGAAGGCTTTTTGTAATTTACGCAAAAACTTTTGTTTTCCTCGAGCTTTTGTTTATAATTAGTCATTAAAGAAATAAAGACTTAATTTTCTTTTCCTCCACCCCCCTCTTGCCTCCCCTCTCCTTGTTCTCCCCTGTCCTTTCCAATTGTCCTTTTGAAACCTGCCAGGGCCAAGGTGAGCTATTTTAGCATTTTTGGCAAATACGTCATTTAAAGAACAGCACATGTGTATAAGGCTATCGAGTAGCTAATAGATTGTTCCCTGACTCTCAGAGCAGAAGGCTTTACCTGAAGACCTTGAACCCCTTTCTGGATACATTTATTTCCCCAGGTCCTGGGTTTTTATAGACAGTAAGAAGTATAAGACGGTTTCGAGGGGAGATAAATGTCCTGGGGTATGCACTCAAATCGCTGTTTTCTCCTTTCTATGAATGTTTTTTTTTCTGATTCTCTGACTAGAGTCAGAGACCTTGGAGCTCACCTACATGGGTTGACTTGCTCTGTCAGATGTCTTCTCTAAGTGAACTTGTTCTCCAGACTCCTTCTACTTACCCTGCCCTTGTGCTTTCTGTAAGGTTTTGCTAAGACTGCGATGTTGTTGTAGTCTGATGCTGTGTCCTCCTCCCATATCCTCTGACATAGAATCTTGGGCAGAGCGGGGACTTGATAAACATCTGCGGACTGATATTGTTGACTGTAGCACACAGTGAGTTGGTCAGAGTGAGTGGAGTGTTTTGGATTATTGAGAATTAGCAAGGAATCCTAGTGTGAGAAAACCAAGAAGGATGGTATCGTACCTGGGTTATTTTCCTATACATCCCCTCTCCTCTTCCTCTTCAGTATATATTCACATTGTACTTAAGTGAGTGTTGGTCAGTGTAGGACTGGAAGTAGACCATGTCTTTGAATCGTACTTACCACGGCTACCACGCTTTTCTGTTTTCTACCCTTCAATCCCTTCACCAGGATACTAGTGGAGGAGATTATCATTCTCCTTATTTTAAAGATATAGTGAAATGTCTACATGACCCTGGGGTAGAGGGAGAAATATGGACCATGAGAATTTCAGAGTGCAGTGAAGGTATATGAAACATTTAAATCTAAGCTTTGATGGGACACAATGGTTTGGGAGGATCACAAGTCAATAAGCACAAGCCCGGTCTTCATTGCACAGGACTGAAGGATCAAGGAAGCAAGGAGAGAGGTAAAAAATGTGCTGAAGGTTGAGGTGACTCAGTACTGGTGTTCCCAGGCTCCTAACTGGAAGTAGCTGTTCAGTTCTGCTTGCCTAGAGGAAGGCCACAGGGGAGAGTGATTGGAGACTTGAGTGGCTGAAGGTCTTAGAAATGAGGTTTTGTGCCCATGCACAAACCTGCCATTGGCACGGGGTTCCCTATAAAAACATGTATGCACTTCTCCGACTGCTCAGAGGAGGGACATAACTCTGCCCTTCTGCGACCACTAACAATCCCTTTTGTGAGGCTCCTTCAGGAGCCAGGAAATGTCTTTCTTTTTATACTTCTAACTTAAATGCATGGTGCAGATTCATGTGGCTGCTTTAAGATAGGGACTTGTTTTATTTTGCTGCTTTTCTTTCCTGCATCTTATCTCCTGTTAGCCTTAGACTAGAAAAATGAAAACCCCGGGGGCAGTTGGGAGCTTCTGCAATCCAGACAGCAGGGGCTTGAAGAGCTCTCTCCTCTCTGTGTTTTTATGTCCTTTCAAAATGTCAGTTAGCACCTTTAAAATAAAGTCTGCCATCAAAGACACACTCTTCTCCTCCCTGTCTGGTGTGCCAAAGATAGACATTACTCTGTCTGCTTCAGTTCTCAGCTTCCTGTCATGTTTGGCAAAAATTTAATTGCCTCTCCTTTCAGAACAACTTTTATTTGTTTTCTTAGCCTCAACATCTCCTCTACAGGAGAGTTTTTGCAGCAGGGAAATGTAGACAGCTTTTGTTTCTGCCTCTTCATGATTGGCTTCCCAATATCTTTTAAAATGAAATTCTGTGCCCAGAAAGGATGTCATGGGAGCCAGGAAATGTTAGTTTATTCAAGGGTGACAATTCCCATAGGGAGCCAAGTTTACTCAGCTTTGACTCCGGGCTGTGTCTCCACTGCAGATAGTAGCATCTCTCTGCTGCCTTAGAATACATGTCATGTGCTACCTTTGCAAAGTGAATTAAATAATGATTATAACAACAATAACACTCCTTCTCAGTCGGCTTTTCTTATCTTCAGTTCCTTCTCTTTAGAAGGTCCTCACCCTCTATCCTGGTGATTTTTACTAATCCTTTGAAACATGGCTCAAATGTCATAGGGAATGAATATGGACTTCTTCTCTGTTGCCATAGCCCTTTCACACACACTGATTCAGGACTACTACAGTCAGTGCATGGGAGAATGATTACTTGTACATGTACCTACCTAACAGCTCAGCAACNCCAAGACTAAGAGATGCTTAAGGTTCATGAACAGGTCTTTTACTTTATTCATTCCCAGATCCTCAACATTAAGCCAGGGGGTTGATACATAGTAGTCATTTAAAAGATATTTATTAACTGAGTGAACAGAGGTAAAGGGTCCTTTTGCACACAGATACCACAATTCATACTGTCCTCAAGTATTACACCATGGGTTGCAAGTTGATACCCCAACAGGATTGGAACCATTCATGGATGTACTGATTATACAAGTATTTACATAGGACCAAAAGATGAAGGAAATAGACAAATTTAAGGGAAGAGAGGTGACTAGCTATCTACTTTGGAATTTTGTGAGAGAACTGAGAATTTCTTGAGATTGGCAGACAATAGGAATAAGACCTCACAACCGAGGAAACAAGGGAATATATACAGAAATGTAACCTGATAGACCAACATGAACAAAGGACCTTCGGAAAAGGTATGGAAAGTTCAGGCTTTCCTGATCAAAGTTTCTGAAACAGAGATGCCCCTGGTCTTTAATGTTTTTTATTTTTATTTTTTTATTTCTAGGAGAGAGAGAGAGACAGCGTGAGCAGGGGAGGGTCAGAGAGAGAGGGAGTCACAGACTGAAACAGGTTCCAGGCTCTGAGCTGGCAGTCAGCACAGAGCCCGACGCGGGGCTCGAACCCACGAACCGCGAGATCATGACCTAAGCGAAAGTCGGACACTTAACCGACTAAGCCACCCAGGCGCCCCATCTCCTGGTCTTTAATAGAAAGGAATGATCTCCAAAGTAGAAGGCCACTTGGGGAGAAAACATCTGGAGAGATTGCATTTAGAACTGGGGACTCTGAAGTTTTGGAAGAAATTACTGGAAATCTCAGTGATGATGAACTATGTATGGACCATGTTGTTAAGACTCTTGCAGACCAAATCAGCAAGAACAATATATCCAGATTCATGACCCTGCCACATCTCTTTCATCCTTACCCAGTGAGCTAGTGTGTTGTGGAAAGAGAAGCTCTTACATGGGAAAGCAGACATCTCACCCATTAGCTGTATGACCTGCAGAAGTCAGTAACCCTTCCTGGGTCCCAGTGGATTTATTTGTAATATGATGATAATGACATTTTATCTGCCTGAAGGGAAAGGATTGCACTGAATGATCTATCAAGCTCTTGATCTACCACGAAATCCATTACATCTCTCTGGAAATTTGACATTATGTCAATGGATTTTCTTTTTCTTTCTTTTTTTAAAATTTTTTTTTAATGTTTTATTTATTTCTAGGAGAGAGAGAGAGACAGCGTGAGCAGGGGAGGGTCAGAGAGAGAGGGAGTGACAGACTCTGAAACAGGCTCCAGGCTCTGAGCTGGCAGTCAGCACAGAGCCCGACGCGGGGCTCGAACCCACGAACCGCGAGATCATGACCTAAGCGAAAGTCGGACGCTTAACCGACTAAGCCACCCAGGCGTCCCGTCAATGGATTTTCTTAAGAGTTCTCTGTTTAAATTATCTCATTATCGAGGTTCATGATGGGTGTGACAGAGTTCAAAGAGATCATGTGATCCACCCTGGGTGACCTGAGAGTGACCACCTTGGAAAGGACTTTATGTTGGTAGTATTGAAAACCTACATTTAAGCCAGATGAACTTTATATTTTAACAAGAGGGTTGAATGTTAAAAGTTGTCTTGTCCTGAAGATTTAAAAGATATAGGACTGGAATGATATCTGAATATTACATAGTAGTAGGAATGTCACAGGAATGTAATTTTCCTTTCACTTGAAGAGATTTTGACACTTAGGAGCTCATCAAAGACCTGTCTAGCTTTTTGAAGAATCAGACGTTCTAGAAGTTTAAGGAAGACTATTACTTAAAAACATTAACAAAATTTTTAACAAAAATTCCTTTTAATCAAGTGTCTTTCCATTTATATCCCTCTCAAATACTGTGTAAACATAGCCACACTGTCTAAAAAATATGTCTAATGAAATAATTTACATATTTATAGTAACAAAAATGTACATGAGGAGAAGCCAAAGAAAATTAAAGTGGTCTTCTAGAAATAATTATAAAATTTCTTTTTCAATGTATCTATATGTCTACATCTACCTTTTCTGTCTTACGTGTATGGAATTACCTATATATATACACACAGACATATACACATGTGAATCCATAGTGTATACATATAAATGTATGAATAGCATTTTATAACTTGATTTATAACTTAATAATTTGTCATTTGAGTCAAATTATTTTGAAATTTCTGAGAAAAATTCAAGCAACAAAGAAAATAATAAGAGCATATACAAAATAAAGTTATTTTTAATTTTCCTTTCTCTTAAGTTCCACTCTCCATAGGTAACTGCTTTCAACTCTTTCAGGTTTAGATTTTCTAATTAACATATTTAAGTACCTATTTCTTAACATATTCCAAAGAGTATTACTTCTTTGCTATGGAAGATGAGGAATCAACACTAAATTCTCACCTTTCTTTCTCTTCCCTCTATATCCTCATTTTTAAAGTTGTATATGAACACTGGGGTACATGTGCCCCTATGCATCAGCAGTCCTGTATCCCTTTTATCTATACAATGGAATACTACATGGCAATGAGAAAGAGTGAAATCTGTCCATGTGTAGCAACATGGATGGAACTTGAGGGTGTTATACTGAGTGAAATAAGTCAGGCAGAGAAGGACAGACACCATATGTTTGCATGTATAGGTGGATTAGGAGGAACTTAATGGAGAACCATGGGGGAGAAGAAGGAAAAACAGTTGGGGAGAGGGAGGGAGGCAAACCATGAGAGACTCTTGAATACTGAGAACAAACTGAGGACTGGGGGTGGGGGGAAGGGAGGGGCGTGATGAGCATGGAGGAGGGCACTTGTGGGGATGAGCACTGGGTGTTATATGGAAACCAACTTGACAATAAACTATTTAAGGAAAAAAGTTGTGTAAATATAATTTTCCTTTAACTTGAAGAGATCTTGGCACTTTGGAGCTCATCAAAGATACATCTAGCTTTCTGAAGAATTAGAAGTTGTATTTTTTAATCTTATGGTAGGTTCACTTACAAATCAACCTTGGAATATGTGAAGTAGCTCTCTTCTATGTAAGATGAAGAAGGACCATACCTTATTTTCCTCCATCTTCTCCCCCATTCCAATAATTTTATAACATCAACATGTTATAGCATTGTTATTTTGACCTGAAACCATCATTGTATTTTCTGTGCTTGGTTTTTAAGTTGATTATAAAAATTAAAAACCAGTGAAATAATGTAGTTGGTAAAAGCACAGGTCCTGGAACTGTATCCCTTGGCTCCCAAGTCTTTGCTTTCTGTCTGGGCTTTTATAATTTTGGGTAAGTTGTGTAACATCTCTGTGCCTTATTTTCTTCACATGTAAGATGCTCACAAAATAGTATCTACCCGATAGTGGTAAGATGAGCATTAAATGAGTACTTGTTGAGCCCCAAGAATGAACGGTGGTGCATGGCATGTTGTTAGTGCCGAGTATTTCTAATATTTCTTGGGGACCCCCATAGTATGAATGGACCCATTTCACTAAACTTGTGCCATTCAAACAGAGATGCCTAGGAGTTTAAGTGAAATCATTTTTTATCTTGTTGGTTAGTAGAAGAGAGAAAAGCCCTCCATCACATTGTTAATTTCTTTCAGGAACTTATTTGTTACATTCATTGAAATAGGGTTTAAAAATACAGCAACAACTTAAGAAGCTTTTCTTGCAAATTATTAAATTTGACTTGATGTCTGTCTTAAGGCCATTGCAGAACCAGATTTGATTCTCTGTCTGGGCCTCAAACACCATCTCAACATGGCAGTCCCAAGTAGAACTGGTTGATGTTTTTTTCTATGGTGCATTTACCATCTCTCATCATTCTGATTTAATGCATCACATTGGCTTGTTGTGACCCAGACTTCTCAAGAGTTTTCTTCCTTTGGGAATAATTTCTTGGAGAAGTAACCTAGGTGGCTTTTTGAAACTGATGTTGGTGGTTTAGTTTTTATTATTTATGCCTCTAGTACTCTCTTCAAGGCCAAGACTTCTAGACTGAATTTCGAGTTATTCAAATAGCCTTAGTGACCTGCTTCCCTGAAAAGAGCAGTGCAGAAAACCCTACTTAGAGGCATCTATGTGTGAATAAGCATTTATGTTTGGGGAACATTAAACAAACAGTTAAGCATGTTGGCAGTTAAAGGAGTGTCTGAGGGAGTAATGAAACATGAGGCTGGATAGGTAGATGGGCAGGGGGAGATGATGAAGAATGCAGAACACTTTGCCAATGAATTTTACATTTGTTCTGTGCTATCTGGAGGAAATAATGGAAAGGATTTTAGTAGAAGAGTGCCATGATCAGATTTGTGTTTTAAAAAATATCTGTTGTGGAAAGTTTAGAGGCGATTGTAACAATGATACACTGCAGAGAGAGAGAACTGATTGGAAGCTAGTACTTTTAAATTTTTGACAGTGGAAACTTAACATCAAACAATTTTTTTAATGTTTTATTTATTTTTGAGACAGAAAGAGACAGAGCTTGAGCAGGGGAGGGGCAGAGAGAGAAGGAGACACAGAATCCGAAGCAGGCTCCAGGCTCTGAGCTGTCAGAACCTGACACAGGGCTTGAACTCACGAACCATGAGGTCATGACCTGAGCCGAAGTTGGACACCCAACCGATCGATGCACCCAAGTCCCCCAACATCAAACAATTTTTTAAAAGTTTATTTATTTTGAGAGAGAGAGAGAAAGTGTGAGCTGGGAAGGGGCACTGAGAGAGGAAGAGAGAGAATCCCCAGCATACTCCACACTCAGTATAGAGCCTGATGTGGGGCTCGATTCCATGACCCTGGGATCATGACCTGAGCTGATATCAAGGGTTGGATGCTTAACTGACTGAGCTACCCAGGAGCCCCAAAACAGTTTTTAATAATAAGAACAGGACATGCTATTCAGTTAGGTGTGACCAAATTTTAAAAAAGAACTGATGATAAGGTTATAATGTGAGCATAATAGCAGGTTTGGAGGAAAAAGATAAAGAATATTGGTGTTTGTATGTGTGTGCGATACCCAGGCAGCGATGGATAGTTGGCAGTTGGAAACAAGGACTGGAGATCAACAGAGGGGAGGCATGGTGACAATGATGTAAGACTCATCCATATGGAGGCTGTAGCCTGTGATACTGGATAAGCTCTTGGCAGAGAGACTGTACTGCAGAAGAGGAGCTCTGAGGACAGGAAAAATCCATGGACCACAGATATTAAACAGATGATTAGAGGAAGAGGAATCAGTGGTAGGGGAAGTATTTTGTTTATCTCTTATGCCCAATGTCTAACATGGTCTCTCAATACAAATGCTTATTGGGGGACTCTAGTAGGAGACTAAAAAGAGAATTTAGGAATGAAGAAATGAAATCAAAGAGTGCTAGTGACCTGGAAAGCAAAAGCAGACAGAGATGCAAGCAAGAAGGAAACATTAGGTAAGGTGAAAACTATCCCTTGGATTTGTACTTTGGCCATTTTCTCTACCTTAACAAGAAGTTTGTGTTTTAGTGGGATGGTAGGGCCAGAACCATGTTGCAATGAGCTGAAGGGTTCATGCTGGACAAGGAGAATGAAGAAATTAGCTGTGAAAGGAAGAAGGTGGTATTTATAAGACAGAGGTAAAAATCTTTATCTATTAATAAGCATTCATATTTGGGGGCGCCTGGGTGGCTTACTCGGTTAAGCGTCTGACTTTCGCTTAGGTCATGATCTCGTGGTTCGTGGGTTCGAGCCCCGCGTCGGGCTCTGTGCTGACTGCCAGCTCAGAGTCTGGAGCCTGTTTCAGAGTCTGTGTCTCCCTCTCTCTCTGACCCTCCCCTGCTCATGCTCTCTCTCTCTCTCCTAGAAATAAATTTTAAAAAATATTTTAAAAAATAAGCATTCATATTTGATAATTTTGTGGGGGGTGGAGGGTCCTGAGAAAGAAAGAAAAAACTATAGAATGGAGAGCAGAGGGAATGACCTGTCACTTGATACTTAACATTCAAGGCCTCTTGCTATGTAAGTTACTATGTAGTTGTGCACTTGAATTGGTCCATTTAGTTTTGATATTTGAATAATGTCAGCTCTCTTTAAATGGCTCCACTACTGATAGGGTTAGGGACTTGCTAATTCTACACTTTGACTTAGAAAAGCAGGTTCTCTCTTCAAAAAGATAAAGAAAGGTATGACATTATCCCCATTTCTCTCCATTTAACTGGTTCTAAGCCTTTATTTTTTTTCTTCCAGAGGCTAAGGACTTTCCTGAAGCTCCAGGCTAACATAGACTTTTATGATTGACTAGCTTTTTAATCTCCTGCATATCTTTACACAACCATTTCTCTTATATTTATGGCAAAGGGGAGAAATGTTTTACAGTTATGCCTTGAACTTGAGGATACCAGTAGATGTCACTCTGGACAGCAGGATAGAGTATCCCTATTCTTAGCTTTGGTTCAGAATGGGCTGTGATATTCCTGCTCCCAACCACTTTTGAACATCTCAGCACTGACACATCTGAATTATGACATTCTCTGCATTGCCAGTTTTACTTCTATGTTGTGAAATAAGAGGGCCGGGAGAACTGCCATTTCATCTCGTTCTCATTCAGCTGGAATGCCAAATGCTTACACAGTTACACCAATCAAGTAGGCAAGAAAAAAATGGTTCAGGGAAGAATGGAGGAAATATATATTTTAAAGCAGCATATCTGAATTCAATGTTCAGGCACATTAAATTCTGCTGAGCCTTAAGGCAGGGGAGAAGCAGTAAATACTTTATGTAATATATGTGGCTAGATCCAGACTAAGCTGACCTTATCCTACGTATATAATATCACTTTCCAGTATTGCCCCAAATAAGTGATTCTCAACCAAGGCCCTAAATTGGGGAAAAAAGGAATCTCCCCCAAATTCTCAGAAGCCAATAAAGTTAATAAATAAACTTTCTTCAAATTAATCTTTTTCTTCTATACTCCATTCCCTCCCCACAAACCTTTGGAGTCTGCTTTACTAAGATCAGTGGGCAAAGAGTAAACAGGAAATGGTGAGAAAAGGATGAGTCTAGTTGGATAGATTTATATTTTGTAGACATAGGTTTGTGGTTGTCATTCTGTACATAATTTCATTTCATATTTTCTTTTAAAAGTCTTTTGATTCTGGGCATTTTATACATGTATATGAGATTGTATATATCAGTTTATGACATTCTGTCATCTGAACAAGAAGGACTGTTCCCTCTGTGATCCACCCTCCACAATTAGTCTTGGATACTCATTTAACTCTGTGCAAGCCCTGCCCACATCTAGGTCAAAGTTCCTGATGGACTTTAATCCTTGACTTGGAATTCCCTTCCACCTTTCTTACCAAATGTCCATAATCCAACCAACACTTAGAATCGCTCTCAACTTTTCCCCTTCACCATTATGAAATGAAATAATAGGAATTATTAATAAAATGGATTAATTAGATGATATATGCAGGAATAAAAGACTTTTCCTTGGGAGGTAAACATGTGACAGACTTAGGGGCCAGAGTTAATGGCTTTGGGAACTCCTGGGAGGAAAGTTCACTTCCAGCAGGTTTGATAGGCCACATTTGTTGAGGAGGCAGAATTGATACTCAACTCCTTGAAGGCTTAGGAGTATGTGGCCAGCCAATAAATTGGAGGTACATCCTCTAGGAAGAGAAGACTTAAAGAAAGACAGAGGTGGACAAGGTTTGAAGAGAGATAGGTGATAGTAAGGTCCAATTATCTAGAACCCAGGGCTTATGACTCAGAGTTATTAGGGACAAGGCTAATATGACTTCCTACTCACTACTTCTCTCTGTTAAGACTGAAGACCAAAGGAATCATAATAAATATTTTTCTAAGCACATATGACTTTCTTCTTTCTCTATGTCAGCTGTGGGTCCCTCCATCAATCCCATCTTCCATATGTTTTTTATGTTACCTTCTTGAATGTGAATCAATAAGAAGATGTATGTTTAATATTAGTAATAAAATAAAAGATATT
The DNA here is from genome assembly GCF_008692635.1 of Crocuta crocuta. Lineage (NCBI taxonomy): Eukaryota > Metazoa > Chordata > Mammalia > Carnivora > Hyaenidae > Crocuta > Crocuta crocuta. Next base: position 301,886 of record NW_027531513.1, on the reverse strand, counting down.
ACTTGGATTTTCTATGTATCTTGTTACAGTTTGAGAGATTTGGACTGCCACTGATCTTATGATGTTCTATTAGCTCAAAATATACTATAAAAAACAGGTATATAGAACTCAAAGATATAAAGATACAATCTTAGGGAGAAGGAAAGAGAGACACAGATAATGCTGCTTTAATTAAGGTTTTCCTAGTATCTCCATTATAATTTCCTTCTTCAAAAGTTCCAAAGGTGTTAAATCTGTGACATTGCATTGAATAAGTAAGTGAATGCCTTTAAATACTGGGAACAATTTTCTCCCTAATAACTATATTCTCAAGCTGTTACTTTAATATTGTTTTTTTTTTTCAGAGACTAGGGACACATTTCTATTTTCCCATGTAAAGATGACCTCAGTGTTTTACAAAATGAGAATAGGTGTGCTTCTAGGGTGTTCCTTTTAAAATTAATATTATTTAATCCTCAGAAATTAATATATTTACTTCAGAAATATCCTACAGACTAATCTAAAATTTAAACCTACAGAGAAAGAAAAGGATGACTTTCATTATGTGAAAAGTTTCAATCTGAATCTCAATCCTCCCTATTGACTATCCAGTTAGTTATATAATGCAGTGAAGTCCTGTATTTTCTTATAAGTTATTAAATCCTTATTAATCAAAACATGTTAGTAGAAATCGGAAGATTAATTATTTGCTTTGAAAATTAAAGAAAGCATACAGAAGAGAAAAAGATATTAAATAGCATGATATTTCCTTCTGTTCAGAATTAATGAGCATCCTGACCATCTTATTTGAATTTCTGACCTTTACCATATTCTCAAAATTCATTATGTGCACAAAAATCTGTGGAGATTTCAGATCCATTTGTTATGGATCTAGTGAACGTGAGAAAATTGTGAACCTTTAGAAACTTAGGATTCTGTACTGTCATTTAAATTAGGGTACATGTGCAATATCTTTTAGTATTGAGTTGTACAGTATTTACCTGTTTGTAATATAAAGTTGCAAAGTAATTTAACTTCCAACATTAGAAAAGATCTAGTCACTCCTTTTATATAGGTTATTTTATAGAAATAGTCTTTTCTTTTAGAATCAGAGCACTTTGCACTTCTTATAATGAATGACAAGTGCCATCTAGTATGTGAGAACAAAGACAATGATTTTTCCACCTTCACATCAACAACACACTAAAATAAATTGAACTTAGAATTGATAAATAAATGTTTGTGAAGGAAATGTCATGATCCACTCGACTGTCAAATCCAAGTGGCTAAACATAGAAATAAATTTTGATCAAATGAAACCAGAATCACGTTGTGGCATCCTCTGTATTCAACTTAACATTTTGTTTGAAACTTCTATCTTTAAAAATTAAAACCAGCACATGTAAGAATGGAGACAATTTTAATTTCCGTTTCTTTTCATATCAGTGTGTCCCTTTCTTCCCCTTCTATATCCCTTCTGCAAAAGTAGCACATGAGTACAAACTTTACTACTGTGGTTCTGATTCTTTTTTTTCTTTCTGTGTTTCTGATTCTAATCTGAAATAGTTTTCTAAGATTCAAGTGTAAATGCATATTAAAATTCCAACTTTACAGTATAGATGTAGGAAGGGGAAAAATCACCTATCAATTATCTCCACTAGATCTAAATGAGATTCAATATTGTCAGTGACTTTCTTCATTCAAGGCTTTAGATTGGGAACTTCTTGTCATGATGACCCAAGAGCAGAAATTTGGTTTTTCCTGACAAAGAGCAATTTCTTAGGTAATTTTCTTTATAGGGCTTGGCTGTATAAGCTAGAGAGGTTCTGGCAGTTAAAATTTGAACCCTGATAATGCTCTTTAATTGAGCCATATCTACCAAGAATATTAATATTTGCTCTATTTTAAATATACTTCGCAGGCACTCTCAGGATAATAATAATTCTAATAGTCACTAATATTTCAGTGTTATTTATGTGCAAAGCACTGTTTTAATCTCTTAACAGGTATTACATCATTATAGAAAACCAATGAGTTGAGTAATTATTTTCTTCTCTGGATGAGAAAACCAAGGTGTACATCATCCAGTCTTACTGCTTCATGTTCTTTTAAAAAAGCATGTGTTAGCAACTAATTACCCTGGTTAAGGCTAACTCAGGGCTTATGTGTCAGGGATTAGATTGATGCCTTAATAGAAGAGACAGATTTTAGCTTAAGAAAAATGGGGAAATTGTAGATTTTCTTAGGATGCTGATCTAATAGTGTAAGTTCTTAATAATATCAATTTTGCTCTTTGCTCCAAATTTTAAAATCCGTTTAGTGTCATTAAGTACTCCAATCATTAACTATAGGATATAAACAAAAATGTTCTGTTTAGTACTATGTCTATTTTTATATTACTTTAATTTTAAATGAAATATACTGCACAGATGTAGTTATTGTGCATGGTTTTAAACTTGATCTTAGCCAAAAGGCCAAGAAGCGATGTTTTGTGCATAGTTTTAAAACAAAGCTGAATTCCTAAATGTAAACTTTTTTTTTTTTTTTTGGAAAAAACTAGATCCTAGTTCAAACTTTGACAAACATAAACTATATGCCAATCTATAGACTTGATAGAGATATTTTTGTAAGTTAGTTTTATAAGACTTTTCACATTTAAAATTATGTTTTGGTTTTGATTAACTGGACCCTGAAGTTGGTATAGAAACTTAAAGCTGTCAATGATATGAGCTGTCTGAAACAACTCAGATATTTCTCATTAAAAAATTTGAAATTCAGAATCCATATGAATATAAGGAAAACTGAAGTAGGAGTGAAATGTGAATTTGAGATTTCTTCTAAGATAGAGGTTGCAGATGGCTAATTTCTGGGTAGACAATTGAAAAAGGCCTCCTGATAATTCTTTATGAAAGGAAGTGTTTGCTCTTAGAATTTGAGGAATCCAGAGTCCTGATTTCTACTTTTGTGTCTATCATGACTTTGGGCAAGTTTCAGTTTCCTCAACTACAAAATGGAAGGGAGGAAGGATTGGATGGATCATCATCTTCAAGCCCCTTTCAACAATAAGTGGACAATTTTATCCAATTCTCACCTAAAAATGACCCAGATAACTTTTACCCCAGTTTGAAGGGGATCTAAATGTCAATCTCAAATGACAGTGATGAAAAAGTGGGTAACATTCAGTAAGCATGCGATATGAGCCAAGTAATATTGGTTGTGAGGGCCTCGTATGTATTTACTGATCCATTCCTTCTACAATAATGAGGTTTTCAGAGCATCTCTATCTAAAATTTAGAAAGTTGAGAGACAGAGACATAGGGAAAATTATGGAAGGTCTTAGAGTTAGTAATGAAGTGGTAGAGCAGAGTTCAAGAGGCCAAAGCCCAGGTCATAACACTCTGCCATCCTAGAGGAATCAGAGGACTACAATGGAGAACAGTCCCTTTCCTGCAGTCTCATCTTTGGTAGGGATACTGGAAAAGATGAAGAAATACTTAACAGCTGAAAAATCAACACTAAATCTCTTTGGGGACTGCTTTATCATTTTAAATGATTTTTGAAACATTCTTCTTTAATGCTTAAGCAAGATTCTGATATAGCATCATATTGGCAGAAGTTGTCAAGTGTCTGTCAGGTTGGCATTATAGTATTACCCTGGGTTTTTCCACTGTCCAACTCCAAGTAATATTTATATAAAAGATCACAGAAGCTGAATTGCAAAGCCTTTCTCATTGAGACCCTGTTGGTGGCATTTGAATATATCAATTTCAAGCAGCCATGGCCATGGCAAATAGGTGGTGAAACAAAAGAAAGTCTACACAGATAGGTTCCTCTTTGATGGAATTAAAAGTACAAAAGCAGAGTTCTTTAAAACATTTTGTAGGAGGTATGTCCATGTATTATAGGTGATGTGTTAGTTTTAAATTACTTGCTATGTATTTTTTTCACTATAGCAATTTCCTGGTACTTGTTCATCCTTGATTACAGATTATGAAATATGTTTAGAATTACATGAATTTAAATTTGAAAGAGACATATATGGCCGGCCAGCTAGTCAAAATCACTCAAAAGTGAAAGCTTGGCCCCACCCAATTATAATGTAATTTGTCATTTCATTTAGAGAACCTCCTTTAATATGTGAAGAGAGGTCTACCTCCAACTGCTTCATGCCAGTTGAACCAGCACTCAGGCTGGAGACTCTGATTTTCTGTGACATTTTCAAAAATTAGTCTAATCAGCTGGTGGTAAAAGTTTGTTCTATTAAATTGGACCTTTTGTGTATCTGTGGCGGGCAGATCCACCCATGCACTGAGTTTTAATCTCCTCATCTTTATTCCCCTAGTGAAAGAAGGATTCCCACCCTATGGTTATGGGGATGGCCCAACACATAACACCTGATACTGGACAGATGAGATCAACACCAGTTTATTGATCATATATTGACTATTCAGGGGATCAGGACATCATATGCCATGCAGGGCCATATGCAGGTTGTACTTTGTGATAGAGTGAACAACCAGGGGCTGTTGAAAGCAGGTTGTCCAGTATGAAGAGGTTGGAATGACTCTTGGTTTTCATTGGATAATGTGAGTGGCTTGAGAAAAATTCCATTTTTCAGCTGGAAGGAAACTGAAACTCACTACTGAGCCAGGCATGATCTGTGGGAGTGAAGTGAGGGCAGGCATTTGTAATTAGTACATCTGAGAACTCCAGAGAGGAAGAAATGGAGATGGGATGGCTAACCAAAAATTGGCCATGAACTTAATGTTGGAAATTGGACTGAAAGCTAAGCCTTCTGATCTTTATTCACATCTCACTGAGTCAGACGGGCTTGGGTACAAAATATATACTACCCATATATGAAACTGATGCTATTGTTGCATGGTATTGAAAATGGTTTTAAATGTGTTGGGCCTTGTGAGCATCAAGGGCTGAATAATTCTCTTCTCTTCCTTCTCTTGTTGTACTTCTGGTATTCAGAAATTAATGGAGGGGCCGGAAAAGATTGGGCCACCCTGCCTGGTATGTGTGCTTCTCAAAATTACAGCCTATGTTTTCTTCTCTGGTCAATTTCTGGAAACATGATTGATGAGAACTTTGTAGGTTTCTGAGAACAGAAATAATTAAAAGCCTCCAAATTCTATTAGAGATTAATTTTAGATAAGGGCCAAGAAGTATTTAGACACATTAATGGAATTTACTTTATGGAATCAACCAGATACATATAATGTTTTCTTGATGTGATTCATTAAAAAACAATGTACAACACTGAAGCACAGACAATAACTGTTTTGAGAGCTTTGGATAATTAAAGAGCAATCTCAGTTTATTAGCACAGAAGTTTTAAAATTCATTTTGTCTTGATTATTGGCTATGCTAGATCATAAAACTCTTTTTTTTAAAAAAAGAATAAAGGTTATCTTAAATCATGATACTTCAAGGTACCCTTCAGGTGGAGAGGTAGTTAAAGATTTCAAGAAAGGAGTTAAGTCAGTAACCAAACCTTTGCATTTTGACATTAGCAATAATCACTCTGTCTAGGTATTTCCTAGTCTGTAGTATTATGGCAGACCAAGCAAACTACAATTACTTATATATCGGTATGTCCTCTTCTTCCTACCTTGTAAGGAGTTCAAAATCTCTTGAAATTTTACACAAATTTATGAGAAAGGGGCTGGCTAAAAAATTTGCGGGGTTTTCATGAAAATGGAATTGTTGGACCTTTTATTCAAAAAGTTTTCAGAAAAAAGTGCCATCTTTAAAAAAGTAGTATCTTTAAGGTACTAAGATACACATTTTCCCCCTTTCTTCCATGATTTGTCTTTTGACTGGCCATTTTTAATTTCTTAGAAAAATTAAATAATTTAAAATTATTGGGGGGCACCTGGGTGGCTCAGTCAGTTGAATGACTGGCTTTGGCTCAGGTCATGATCTCGTGGTTTGTGGTTTCAAGCCCTGGGTCAGCTCTGTGCTGACAGCTCAGGGCCTGGAGCCTCCTTTGGACTCTGTGTCTCCTCCTCTCTCTGCCTCTCCTCTGCTTATGCTCTGTCTCTATCTCTCAATAATAAATAAAAAAAAAATCAAATAATTGGCATGTAAATCTCAAAATTGTACCCCTGAAAGTAATATTACAATGTAAGTTAACTGGAACTTAAATCCAAACTTAGAGAAACCTAAAGTTGACACCCGAACACAGGTTTGAACTGCACAGGTTCACTTATATATACACTTTTTCCCCCCATGATATTTACAGTAGAGTGCTATAAATGTATTTCCTCTACTTTTTTCTTTTTTCTTTTTTTTTTTTTTTTACAAATAGTTTATTGTCAAGTTGGTTTCCATATAACACCCAGTACTCATTCCCCCTCTCCCCCACACCTATCAGTCCTCAGTTTGTTCTCAGCATTCAAGAGTCTCTCATGGTTTGCCTCTCTCCCTTTCCCCCACCATTTCCCCCCTTCTTCTCCCCCATGGTCCTCCGTTAAGTTCCTCCCAATCCTCCTATATGTGCAGACATATGGTATTTGTCCTTCTCTACCTGACTTATTTCGCTCAGCATAACACCCTCAAGGTCCATCCATGTTGCTACACATGGCCAGATTTCATTGCTTCTCATTGCCATGTAGTATTCCATGGTATAGGTAAACCACATCTTCTTGATCCATTCATCTGTTGAAAGACAGTCTCTTTCCATGTTTTGGCTATTGTTGAGAGTGCTGCTATTAACATTGGGATACATGTGTTCCTATGCATCAGCACTCCGGTGTCCCTTGGGTAAATTCCTACCAGGGCTATTGTTGGGTCATACNTGGTTTTTTGTGCAATTGTGAATGGGATTAGTTTCTTGATTTCTCTTTCTGTAGCTTCATTGTTGGTGTATAAAAATGCAACCGATTTCTGTACGTTGATTTTGTACCCTGCAACTTGGCTGAATTCTTGGGTCAGTTCTAGCAGGCTTCTGGTGGAGTCTGTCAGGTTATCTATGTAGAGTATCATGTCGTCTGCGAAGAATGAAAGTTTGACTTCCTCTGCCGATTTTGATGCCTTTGATTTCCTTTTGTTGTCTGATGGCTGATGCTAGGGCTTCCAGCACTATGCAAAACAACAGTGGTGGGAGTGGACGTCCCTGTCGTGCTCCTGATCTCAGGGGGAAGCTCTCAGTTTTTCCCTATTGAGGATGATGTTAGCTGAGCACTTCTCATAGATGGCTTTTATAATGTTTAAGTAAGTTCCTTTTTTCCTGACTTTCTCGAGGGTCTTTGTTAAGAAAGGATGCTGTATTTTGTCAAATGCTTTTTCTGCATCTATCGACAGGATCATATGGTTTTTATCTTTTCAATTGTTGATCTGATGGATCACATTGATTGATTTGCGAATATTGAATCAGCCCGGTAACCCAGGAGTGAATCCCACTTGATCTTGGTGGATAATTCTTTTATGTGCTGTTGGATTTGATTTGCAAGTATCTTGTGGAGGATTTTTGCATCCGTATTCATCAAGGATATTGGCCTGTAGTTCTCTTTTGTAGCTGGATCTGTCTGGCTTGGGAATCAGAGTGATGCTGGCTTCATAAAATGAGTCTGGAAGTTTTCCTTCATTTCTAANGTTTTCCAGACTTCTTCCTGTGATTGATTTCTAGTTTCAAAGCATTGTGATCTGACAATGTGCATAGTACGATCTCAATTCTTTTATACTTATTGAGGGATGCTTTATGTCCCAGTATGTGATCTATCTTGGAGANTATGTCTTTGGAGCATTTTGAGCCCTTTTATTCAGAGTTATTGTTGTAAAATGTGCGGGTTGAGTCATTGTGTTCTCTGTGGGGGGTTCATGCTTGTGGTGGTGTCTCTGGTGTCTTTGTTCCTTGCAATACTTCCCTCAGAGAGTCCCGCTCAGGATTTCTTGTAGGGCCAGCTTAGTGGTGACAAATTCTTTCAATTTCTTTTTATTTGGATAGACTTTTGTCTCTCCATTTCNAGCAAATAGATGGATTTTGTTTTTTTTTTTATTCATTCTGCTACCCTATGTCTTTGGAGCATTCAGCCCATTTACATTCAGAGTTATTGTTGAAATATGTGCGTTTAGAGTCATTGTGTTCTTTGTGGNATGTATTTCATTTATTGCATTTTTAAATTCATCATGCCTATTTTTGTTCTCCCTGTTGTTTGTAGCCATAGTTTCTTTGATGTCCTCTATGATTTTTGCAAGCCCAGAGGTTAATTTTATGATTATAGNTCTTCCGGGATTCCTATGATACGGATATTGTTGCGTTTGACTGTATCACTGAGCTCTCGAACTCTTCTTTCGTGTTCCTGGATCTGTTTTTCTCTTTTTTTTGTCAGCTTCTTGTTTTTTCTAAATGGTGTCTTCTAAATCACTTATTCTCTATCTGCCTCTTTAATCCGTGCATTGGACACCTCTAGTTTATTATGTATTTCATTTATTGCATTTTTAAATTCATCATGCCTATTTTTGTTCTCCCTGTTGTTTGTAGCCATAGTTTCTTTGATGTCCTCTATGATTTTTGCAAGCCCAGAGGTTAATTTTATGATTATAGTTCTAAAATCTTGTTCATTTATGCTGTTTATATCTGTTTTGAGCAGCTCTTTAGCTGTCAATTCTTCTTGGAATTTCTTTGGAGGAGAGCTCTTTCATTTTGTCATTTTGGTTAGATTTCTGTCTCTTGCTAGTAGTAAAGACTTGTTATCCTCTCTGCACCTGTGAGCGCTGCTGTACCCAAAAAGACTCTTTGACTGTCCAGGGTCTATCCTTTCAGAAAGTGTTCTTTGACTGGTATCTCTTGGTCTCTCTTGTTGAGAACTTGGTTATTTTATTTTCCTACCTATAGTGGTATTTGGGACTCTCCACCATGTGTACTTTGGCTTGTTTCTTGAGGTAGCCCTGGAGAAGAAAACATACAAACACACAAGGAACAGAGGGACACAAACGCACAGACAAATCCAACAATCACGCTAACTGAGAGGGAAAACTAAAAAGTAATGAAAAAAGACAGAGGAGGGAAGGCAAATGATAGAAAATAAAAATACATTAAAAAGTCAAAAAGAAGAGAAGAAAAGGAAGAAAGAAGAAAACCGATAGACAAAGATCGGTTTAAAGCATATAACCAGATTTTCCAGCTACAATTAAATAGCCAGGTGTATGCAGTGCTGGTGAAGAGCATAGAGAAAGGGAGAGATGATAGGGCGGAGATGAGGCAAAATTGGAAATAGAATGAACAGGCAGAAGGGATAAGAAGATTTTTTCAAAGAGCTAAAGGGTAGAATATGGTTGGAGAGGTGAGAGAAAGACGGTGGTGTTATGCAGAGAAACTATCTCGTCTGATTACTCCTGAGAGGCTTTGTTATACCGCCATTAACAGTTCCTCTGGTCGCTGCTTCCCTGTTGCTGGGGGTTGAGTGGAGGGTGGGGGAAGTGCAGCAGCCTCAGATCCGCCAGGGTCAAGCAGCAATACAACCCGAGTGTGTTTGGGGAATGTAGCAACTTCAGGTCCGCAGAGTCTGCATCGCCTCACCACGCAAGAACCGCTTCACCGGCCGCCGCCGCCTCTTCAGCAGGCAGCTTTTCTAATTTTTGTGTATATAATTGATATTACTATTTTAACTTCTTGTTTTATGAACCATTGATCTATGATCCTCACAGTATGTTTAGTTTTTTAAGTAATTTCTTTCATATTTTTTTTCTACTTATGGCCTTTTTTTCCACTTACTTAAGGAATTCTCTTTAATAAGATTCCTTTGTTTGGGAAATAGTTTCATTCTGAAAGAGAACTTTGCTGGGTAGAATATTCTTGGTTGTAAGGGTTTTCCTTTCAAGACTTTGAATCTATCATGCCGCTCTTCTGGCATGTAAAGTTTTGCCGAAAACTCAGCTGACGGCCTTATGAGGGTTTCCTTATATGTGACTGTCTTTGTCTTGCTGTGTTTAAGACTCTTATTTTTGTTACTTTAATAATTATGTCTTGTTTTCCTTGGATTCATTTTGTTTGGGGCTCACTGTGCATCCTGGACTTGGATAGGTTTCTTCCTCTAGTTATGGGGAGTTTTTAGCTATTATTTCTTCAAGTAAGTTTCCTGCCCCTTTGTCTATCTGTTCTCCTTCTGGGATCCCTATAATGTGAATATTATGCTTGATGATATTGTGGGGGTCCCTTAACCTGTCCTCACTTGTCATTCTCTTTCATTTTTCTATTCAGCCTGGTTGCTTTCCCATTCTTCCCAATCACTGATTCATTCTTCTGTACCCTCTAAATTCTCCTGAGTATTTTTATGACCATTGCATTGAATTCTGTTAGGTATAATGCTTATCCCCTATGACCCAGCAATAGCACTGCTAGGAATTTACCCACGGGATACAGAAATGCTGATGCATAGGAGCACATGGACCCCAATTTTCATAGCACTCTCAACAATAGGCTCTTTCCATGTTTTNGGGGATGAGCACTGGGTGTTACATGGAAACTAATTTGACAATAAACTATTTGTGAAAAAAATATTTTATTTAAAATAAAATTTCACCCTGTGATTTTTGTCTTTGTTTAGGGAGGGAGATGATAACTCTCTTTCCCCTCATTTTGTCTAACTCTCCATGCTTGTTTTTACCTATATTAGGAGGTCAGCTCTATCTCCTGATCTTTAAGCACTGGCATTAGGTAAAAGGGTTCTTCTCATGCCCTATATCACAATCTCCTCTGGTCACCAGAACCAAGTCCGTGTCCTTTTTGCGGACATGTCCTCATGTGTGCCTTTATGTTGTGGCTGCTGCAGTCAAGTCATACTGGTATGAAAATTGCTGCTTTTGGGCTTTATCTCAGGCCAAGTTATTTAGCATGGTGGCTCTTTATTTATTGGTGGAAATTCAGTTTCCTTGAGCCCTCTGACTCTTCCAAAGTTAAACCCTGATGATTTTCAAAGCTAGCTATTATGGGAACTCACCTTTCCAGTGTGGGCCCCCAGAGCTAGGGATTTTAGGGGATGCCAGATATGGGGCCTGATCCCTTCACTCCTTCTTGCTTATGATATCCCTCCTATGTGTGAGTAGTCATGCCAGGGAATTGATTCCTAGTCACAGCTTTGCCCTTCATACCTTTTCTGATGTGGCCTTCTCTCAGTGTCTAGCTATGGAAGTCTGTCTGACCAGTCTTCAGATCTTTTTCAGAGTCAGGTGCAATACATGTAGTTGTTGCCTTGGTGTGTCTAAGGGAGGAGGTGAGCACACTATCTTCTTACTCTACTATTGTTCTCTGAGATCTCTCCCTTAGGATTTTCTTTTAACATTTTTTCTCTAGCTTACTTTATTCTAAGAATATAGTATTTAATACATATTTTGTATGTTATGTGTGTTAATAAATTGTTTGTTTATGTTGTGGTAAGGCTTCTGGTCAACAGTAGGCTATTAGTAGTTAAGTTTTTAGGGAGTCAAAAGTTGAATGTGGATTTTTTTTTTAATTGTGTATGTGTGTGTGGTGGGGAATTGGCATGCTTAACTCCCACACTGTTCAAAGATCATCTGTATACTGTGCAATGCAAATTTTAAATGCAAACATAAAAGCACTTAACCTGTATGCAGAATCACCAAACTTGCAGTTTTTATTTTGTAGATTGTACATAGGTATTTTGTTCACACCAGAACAGTAAAAACATCGTATAAGTGTCTTTATTTCACTCCTTGGTATAAATACACTCTGTCCACACTCACTACTTATGGCTTTCTGGCCTGTCAGGAAGGACTTAATGGAAAAGGGATTATGGGTTGCCCTATCTTTTGTTTCTATGTCATCATTGTCAGTGTAGGTCATTGGCTAATACAGGGAAATAGAAGAAACAAGAAAGGATACCACAGAGGTTCTGGTTAATGGTGTTTCTTAGAACACTATTGCCACCTTTCAGTATTTGGAGCAAGTTCTGGTTTAATTTGAAAGCCTGGCTTCTTGGCTTCCCTGCTTATCTGTAGTAGATGGACACATTTACCTTGTTCTCCATTTGAATCTTGGTTCACCCCACACATTGATTCCATGCTCCTCAGGCATAGGGTATTCTATATGCAAATTAGAATGGCAAGCACAGGGAACACTTCCATTCTTCTCTGCTCATGTTGCATTATCCCCTTGGGCTTTTTTTTTTAATACAAAACACAAATTCAAAAGTAAAAGTTATTAAGGATTCAAGATAGTGACAGCAGATGTTAAAGTAGGTGTGAGAATATACTGGAGCAGCAGACTCTCTGTGACTGCACAGTCACATGTCCATTTAGTCATCATGGATAGATAGGTGTGTATACATATGAACATTTTTGGCAAGAAGATGCAGACCCTTTTTAGATTTTCAAAGGAGTATTTAACCACAAAAAATGAAAGATCTATCAACTCCATTTTTATACATAAGGAAAAGGGACACTAGAAATGCTCATTGCTTGAGAGCTTGTGACTGTTTAAAAGCACGTCCTGACCATTGTCCTTTAGGACTATAAAGCTAGAGGAGAAGGGAGCTCTATGATGGCCAAAGGAAAGCTGGGACTCTTAAATTTTTGAAAATAATGCTTTTGGCAAAAGCAGTTGCTGTTCAGTGATGAGTAACATCTTGGGTTACATGTGGCTGGCAAAATAAATTGCCTGCATCCTGTCTCATCACCTCTGTTAGGCATTGATATCACACAGTGTAAAAATGGGTGTTTTATGCAGGGAAAGGACACTAACATTTGTGTGCACCATTCCGGAGTCTTTGCTGCTGGTGGATGCTGTGATAATTACACAAAAATATTCATTCAGTCTGCCAACCATTTCTTTGTAATTGACAGTGTCTGACTCCTGGGCTCACTGGAGAATTGTACACTTGGTGCAGCCCAATAAAAGCTAGGAACGGGTTTGTATACATTGCTCTGTCAGGCAGACACAGTTCTGGGATGTTGGAGTCGTTCATTACAGCCTTTGCCGCATCATCCCACACAACTCTAGCCAGGATTCAGTTGCATGAAAAATTGCTTTCAAGCTTTTAAAATAAGATGGTTTGTACTCTGAGATAAAAACTGGGGGATTTATGATGGTAGCAGTATTTTTCTTACTCACTTAGCAGGATGGAGATTTAAAAAAAAATTACTAGTCAATATTCATAGGCTGAAACAAATAACTTACCTCTTTGATTTTGCCGATTGGTAATTGATACGAATTTGAGAAAGACACTCTAGTAACAGTAGGTGGCAAAATGCAAATAGCTTCTATCTCTAAAACAGGGAAGGCAAGGTTGAGAATATTTAGAGGTTAATTCTTCCCTCTTAAGTTTCAAACTCAGTGTCAGAAACAGTCAACATAATGTATCATTGCTATTCAACAAATGAAGCAGTCCCTGTTTATAATAAAAGCATATGGTAATTTAGAAACGTCAACACACATGCTATAAACATTATGGAACTAAAATATTTGTCTAAAGCCTTGACTGATCACTTGCATTTTGTATGATTTATCAAATATTCCTTTTCCTTATGTGTCAGAAAATAAAGACCAAGGCTACAAATGAGTGGATGCCTACAGTGGCAGGGAAAGAGAAAGATGACTGACACACTGAGATACATAATTCTGTGTATGCATTGCTTCCTGCCTCCTTAAATATTGGGGTGAATGAAAACTCTAAGGTACTTACAGGTGTCTAATGTTATGATAAGAGGTGTAACCCTTTGTTACATTTTCAATCCCATCTCAAATGTTCAGTAATTACTGACAATAACTTTTTCCTTATAGGACTTGTTATTTCTACTCTACTTTTGTCCTAAATTTCCAAGTACCCCTTTGATATTATTACACAGTGGCTAAGAGCATTCACCATAGAGACTAGAAGATCTGCATGGACCCCTGCACTCTCTCTTTCTGAGTACCAGGGTCTCATCTGTAAAAGGGTGTTAATATTTCATACCTCACAAGATTAGTATGAACATGACATGAGTGAATATATCCTCTGGACTCTACTTGCTTCACATTACCAGCAGCTAAAATTGGAGCAATAACAGGGGTGCCTGGGTGGCTCAGTTGTCTAAGTGTCTGATGTGGTGCTAGGTCATGATCTTGCCATTCCTGAGTTTGAGCCCCGCATCGGGCTATGTACTGGCAGCTTGGAGCCTGGAACCTATTTCAGATTCTGAAATATCTGCCTCTCTCTATCAAAAATAAACAAACATTAAAAAATAAAATTGTAGTAATAATAAAAGGCAAATTTTAATTTAAAAAATTATTAACTGTTTAAAAAGTTTTCCAAAGCTTTCAATTTGGCCTACTCTATGGTTGCTTTACTTGACAACTTCAGTCCATCTCTTGCTACCTCTGAAATTGGCCCTTGGCTACTCTTCTCCCATTATTATTTTTCTGCCTCCTTTCCTTGATAGGGGAATCCTTTTGTCTTCTCCTCAGATATCCCATGATTTTGCTTAATGCAATTCAATATGGGGCCCTTCTATGAGTCTGCTCTGCTTAGGTGAGTTGGCAGTGACTCTTCATGGCTTTTTGTTTCCTAAACTCTTATGTGCTTACATTTGTTTTGGCTTTCTGAGATTTGCTTATGTAGATTGTAAGTTTCAAAGGGCTACTATTTTATACTATCCTAAGGGTTAAAATAAGTATTCAGCACTATCTTCTAGTGATACACATACAAATATGGTGCTTAATAAATGCTTGTTCAACAATATACCTTCAGTATGCCTCATTTGTAAGTTAAAGTAAAAGAAGTTAGATTTGGTTATCCTTAGCACAATGCCTCACATGTAGCAGGTGTTCAAAAACACTGCACTGAATTCAAAAGCTACTGCTACCCCATTAGCTTAATTTTTCCCTGAGATTTTGTTGACTCTTAAAGAGACAAAGCACAATCCTACCAAATGATTTAGTGAGATCCTAAGGAGGAATGGCTTCCCCACAATACAGCTGACCCTTGGAAAATGCAAGGATTACAATGTCAACCTTCTACACAGTTAAAAATATGCAACTACTAATAGCCTATTGTTGACCAGAAGACTTATACATAACATTTGTGATCAATGAACACATATCTTGTATATATAGTAAGAATATACCATACTCTTATAATAAAGTAACCTAGAGAATGTTATTAAGAAAGTCACAAGAAAGAGAATATATATTTACAGTACTCTACTGTGTTTATCAGAAAAAAATCCATGTACAACTGGACCTGCAGAGATCAAACCCATGTTGTTCAAGGGTCAATTTCAATATGTAGAATTAGTCAAACCACTCCTTCTGGGTACCAGTATGATTCTAAAGATGTAGCATCAAAGCATGAGCATCTTTTACAAGCATCTTAGCTTTCAATTTGCTAAGACACACACAGTTCTGTTGCTAACAGTTATTTTTCCCAGGCTATCTACATTTTAACATTGCACCTTCTGTGGAGGCTCCTTGACTAGAACCAATTTTCCATTTCATTTTTCTAATTATTTGCATGGGACAATTCATTTTTGTACCACTTCTAGTTTCTATTTCCTACTTTTATGTTTTGACTTTCCTCATAGTGCTAGTCAATTCTTAGGGATAGCAAAAAGCTGAGCCTAGAATATGCCTTTGATAAAGCAAACTAATGGACACAGAGCCCCACCTCCTTACCTGGCTGGTAAGCCAGGAAGCATTATACCTCCCTCTGCTTTAATCATCCCTGGACTGGGTACCAGACAACTAGACACTACACCTATGGATTAGAACGTTCAGAAACTATTCATTCTATCCAATCTTGAATGGTTTCCTCAGCCTCAACTTTTGTATGGAAACTCCCGTAAAGACAGGGGCCTAGGTTCTCCTCCTTGATCTTACCCCTAGGACCTGCAGGTATGACAAACTTTGTTTTTCTGTCGCCTCTTTTGTATCTTCTCTTGTGGTCATGTCTGATTGAGCACCACAGAAAAGAACACAAGAACAATTTCTAGTGGACATTTAACAAAAATGCTACTTAAAAATACAGACTTTGCTTTAGGCAAATGTGACTTTGGAGATTAATACTTGTAGTTACACCATATGATGAGTACTGTAATAGAAACATATTCGAGTAAGGGAGATTCATTCCAGTCTGGGTAATATGGAAAGAAGGTTTCTTGGAAGAAGCGAGACTGAATTTACAAGTTGGGGAAAAGATAATTCAGATACAGACAACACAGTATTCAGAGCAAGGAAAATGAAGAAGGCTAGAGTTATGAAAGTGATGGAAGAAGAGGACATTAAGTACATGGAGAGCAAAGGACTCATTCAAGGCATTTCTTTTCTTTCTTTCTTTTTTTTTGTCTTGCTAAGAAAATGCATTTTTATATTATGATCCTCAATTTTCTTTCCCTGCCCTGACACACATATAAGATGGTGTTCATATGGAAAGAAAAAAGTCCCCTGGGAATATCTAAAATGATTATTAATACACTAGCTACATTTTACCATTTTCCCTAGCTCTCAAAAGAATTAAAATAAAAAATGCATAAGCAAAACAATATTAGAGAATTATTCTAGTATTTTCTTTATTATATAAAACATGCATATAATTCAAAAGATTGGTAGCTTTGTTAGTAGTAACAAAAAGAAAAACAATGACACAGTGATCATGATATAGTTGCATCTTGACATGTAGTTTGAGAATCTCTGGAAAAGAACATGGTTTGGATGTGGGAGAACACTGAACACGGGATATCAACTAGACAACAGTTGCAATTGTCCATTTGGTATCATCTTACGAATGACAGTGGGAATGGAGGCAAGAAAAGATCAACTACATCAGGGAATCAAATTGTCATGTAGGTTGAAGGAGAAGAATGAAATCACAGTGGTTAAAAGGCTTTTGACACTGTATGGATGACATCATTGTTAATTGAGAAATAAAGTAAATATAAGGAGATTGAGAGGTAGAAAGAAATGTTGCAGAAAGGAAGATGAATGTATCATATAGGATACATTTATTTAGCTGCAAATTGCACACTTCTACTAATATTAATAGGGGCCTTTTTTTTTTTTGCTTTCATCAATTCTGCTCAGAAACAGCTTCAGAGGTGCAGACTCTTGTCATATTTTGAATCTATTATCCCTCCCATGTTTGCCTTTGCTCTTGAGATTATAACACAGCTACTACAGCTTCCTATAATATGTTTCTTTTCAAAGTAAAAAGGCAAAAATAAAGGTTAGGAAAGCATATTTGGCAGCTTAAAATATTATCTCTGAAATAAATTACATATTGGGCACATTGATTAAACATCTACGTGACTAATTAGGTTTCTCAAAATAGTTTTGGGATAGAGAATGATATTAGTGATTAGAGGTATGGGAATAGAAGCCATCAATTAGAGAAAGATTCTGGAGACAAAAGAGAAAATGGAGAGATTAGTAGGGTATACCCGTGTATAAGGTACTTGATTAGGAAGTCAAGGTTTGGAGATGAAGGAACAACAGTGAAAGAATTGGAAGATGAACTAGAAGACAGTGCTATCAAGGACCTAAAAGGAAATATCCTAGTATGAAATGGTCAAGAGTATCATAGGCCACACAAAAGAGGCAGCAGGAGACTGAATAGAGCTATGTGGTAATAAGATTGACTTTGGTGGCTTCTGTAAAAATTGTTTTCATTAAGTCTGAAAATAGTTGCTAGTGTACTGAGCCATGAGTCATAAACATGAGTGTGTACAATAATCTCTAAAAGTTTGGTAGTGGAGTGAAAAGAGGGGAAATTCTGAAGTAGCATGAAAGAGATGAAAATGGGGAGGCTGGAGAACAACCGTAGACTGTGGAGCAGAAGAGTGAAGAAAACAACTTAAACTAGAAATAATAATTTATCATTTTCCACAAGAATTATGAGCATTTGGGTCAAGAGCATAGGAAGGTTTTGGGTTTCAGAGAAAATTCTAATTTTCTTAAAGTTATCTCTAATGATATATATCACAACTGTAATAGAAAAAGAAAATTATTGTTTTAAATCCAGATCATGTTGAACTTGGTATCAAATACAGATTGTACACATACAAAGCCCAGTGCAATGCTTGGCATACATTCACATGATTCCTCTTTCACCAAGATAAAACAGAACAATATAGAGATAAGTACTGTTTTAGATAGTTTTAGAAATGTACAGAAAGACCATAAATAGTGAACTCCTTAAAGTTTCCATCTCTCAGAATACTGATCAGCTTAAAAGAAGTAACAAAGTAATTAATACACTCTCTAATCCTGTTAAAAAAGGGGATCATCTATACCTGCAGAGTAACTATTAAAGTGATGTTTATGATTAAGGTCTTATGAGAATATAACTCAGTTTGTAAACTGAGGAGTTGAAAGTCTTGGATATATAGATGAAACCCTGACCTTTTCATCACAGCTGACTAGCCCCTAGGTTTAGAAGCTCACATCTTACTATGAGAAAATACCGAAGCCAGAGACTACTGTATTTTTTATCCTGTAACTAAAAATTTAAAAAAAGATACTAAAATGGTTTTTGTGCATGATCTCCACACAGTGATTTTCCTGGGAGTCAGAGACAGGCCATCTGAGAAGGATGTCCAAATTTTCTGACTCTGAACTTATTACATTCTAAAAGCAAACTTACACAAAAGATTCCAGGCCATGAAGAATGTTATCACACAGATAGTGCAAAATACAGCCCAAACACTTCAAAATGCCTCAATAACTGTCCATTATACTTTACACTTCGGACTCCAATTACCTCTTCATAGCTGCACGGGATAAGTGTCCATTTACTTGATAAGGTATGGTACTTTTACATTCCCACATAATTCTATCCCTTCAGTGTATTCTGGGATTGCTAGCTGAAAAGAGCTTTAAAAAAAAAAAGGGAGAGATTTTCTTTTATTTTTCCATCTTACAGGTACTTATTAAATAGACCTGGGAGGAAGATCCAAGCTATGTCTTAGCCATTTACTATCAAATCTGTAGAGCACAAACTTTCTACTACTGGAGTGAGAAAAGTCATTAGTCCTAATTAGTCACATAGATGTTTAATCAATGTGCCCAATATGTAATTTATTTCAGAGATAATATTTTAAGCTGCCAAATATGCTTTCCTAACCTTTATTTTTGCCTTTTTACTTTGAAAAGAAACATATTATAGGAAGCTGTAGTAGCTGTGTTATAATCTCAAGAGCAAAGGCAAACATGGGAGGGATAATAGATTCAAAATATGACAAGAGTCTGCACCTCTGAAGCTGTTTCTGAGCAGAATTGATGAAAGAAAAAAAAAAAAAGCCCCTATTAATATTAGTAGAAGTGTGCAATTTGCAGCTAAATAAATGTATCCTATATGATACATTCATCTTCCTTTCTGCAACATTTCTTTCTACCTCTCAATCTCCTTATATTTACTTTATTTCTCAATTAACAATGATGTCATCCATACAGTGTCAAAAGCCTTTTAACCACTGTGATTTCATTCTTCTCCTTCAACCTACATGACAATTTGATTCCCTGATGTAGTTGATCTTTTCTTGCCTCCATTCCCACTGTCATTCGTAAGATGATACCAAATGGACAATTGCAACTGTTGTCTAGTTGATATCCCATGTTCAGTGTTCTCCCACACCCAAACTCTCTTCCCTCATATCTTTGTATATTTCATAATAGAAGAACGTCCATCTTCTCACATGGGACTAAATTAAGCACCTTTGTAAGACATTTTAAACTTTCAATATAGCTTATGTAGGTGATTAAATAAGCATAAAGAGCTCATCTGTGGCATTTGTTGTAGCACTGTTCAAAACCAATTAGGAAATACAAAAGCCACAAGGGGATCTAATTGACAGGATTCTTTTGGAGACATAGAACTTAAAAACCATTTCTAACAGAAACTATGCAACTTTTCTACTTGTAAATCTAATCAACATATATCTTAGATATACATAGAAATAAGTGACCTGGCCAACATACTCTGTCTTCATGTCACTCACACTGAGAAAAGGAGAAATAGCTACCTCTTAATACAATTAAGCTCTTCCAAGTCAGGTCATTTGGGATGTAAGCACTCATGTAATCAAAATAATTGCAAAGATATCACGAAAAGATTGTTGGATTAAAAATGTCTTCACAGAACACATTTGTCATTTATGGAAGCCCCAAATCCTTTGAATATCCCTGTCCCACTCTGGTGGCTATCCAGTATCATGAATCTAGGCTTCCCTAGGAGAATTATTAAATGATCATTCCCAGGTTCTCTTAGCATTAAGTGTAGACATTTGAACAGCATCCATCAAACAGACTCATTTGCAGAAGACCTGAAAGGTAAGAGCTAACATTCTGTCACTAAGGAATCTTGGCAACCATGGTCTCATGGAGTTGTGGGGTTTGTCTCATCGGCTAAGGAAAGTGCTGGCCTATAGGTCCTGTTTCCATAGACTCAATTAACTACCAGAAAAAGAAGTGGGATTTCCACTGAAATAGTTTTATGGGATGATAGGCATTTTTCCTGTTTCAAGTTGTATAGCATCCAAGCTTGGTACACGGTCCTTGTAGACATTTTGTAAGATATAAAATACCTTTGGACAAATAAATTTTCTACTTATCGAGAATGAAATCTTGTCTGAAACAAAACACTGTTAATTTGGTTTAGAAAAGGCTAACATTTGTCTAAGATTCTTGGATGAAAAAGTTTAGATTAAACTTGAGAAGTACTTGGTTCTAGGTTGGACCTAGTCTTGTTTTGAAGTCATGCCCAGCCTGATTTTGGATTCAGTACTGTTTTACCTCAAGCCCTTTCCAACCCCAGACCCTGGTCAGTTTCTGGAACCAGTCAGGAGAGGAGGTAGGGGCGGGTAGGGGGAAGCTCAAATAAAGTCTGAAAATGCATAATGCAAAAGCTTTGGAGCTGGGATCCAAAATCCAGGAGTGGCTTATCCACCACCTCCAGCGGCAGCAAAAAAGCAGCAGAGTTCAAGCATTATTTACAATAGCCAAACTGTGGAGACAACCTAAGTGTCTAAGAGATGCATGGATAAAGAAAAACATGATGGGGAAATGGACAGAACAAATGACCTTTTACAAATGTGGCTGAAGCTTCATAAAGGCTACTTCAGGAAACAAAGGTAACCACACCTGGTGCAGGGTCCAAAACATCACTACAAGCAGGGAGATAAAGCAACCAGAGTCACAACAACAAAGACCAAGTAACACACTCCAAAAAAAAAAAAAAATCTCCTGAAGGGCCAGGCACTGGACAGTGTATGACCTGTCTTTAATATAGTAGTGTTCACAGGTGCAGGAAACAAAAGCAAGCTTTCAAAACACATAAGGGACAGAAAACTAGCTAAAATGAAGAAACAGGAGAATTCTCCTCAAAAGAAATTCTAGGAAGAAATGACAGCTAATGAATGGATCAAAATAGATACAAACAATATAACTGAAAAAGAATTTAGAATGAGTCATAAAAGTAATCGCTAGGCTTGAAAAAAGCATTGAAGACAGCTGAGAACCTGTTGTTGCAAAGATCAAGGAACTAAAAAATAGTTGATGAATTACAAAATGCTGTAAATTAGGTGAAAAATAAGCTAGAGGCAGTGGCAGCAAGGATTGAAGAGGCAGAGGAAAGAATAGGTGAAATAGAAGATAAAATTATGGAAAAAGAAGAAGCTGAGAAAAAAAAGAAAAAAAACTTAGACTACAAGGGGAAAATAGAGAACTAAGTGATTCAATGAAATGGAATAATACCATATCATAGGAGTTCCAGAAGAAGAGAGAGAAAAAGGGGCAGAAAGTGTACTTGACCAAATCATATATGAGAACTTCCCCAATCTGAGAAAGGAAACAGACATTGAAATCCAGGAGGCACAGAGAACTCCCTTCAGAGGTAACTTGAATCTATCTTCTGCATTGACATATAGTGAAACTGGCAAAATACAAAGATAAATCTTAAAGCAGCTGGGACAAATGGGCCTTAACCTAGAATGGTAGACACATAAAGGTAGTAGCAGATCTATCTACTGAAACTTGGCAGGCCAGAAAGAAGTGGCAGGGAATTTTCAGAATGCTGAATAGGAAAACTATGCAGCGAAGAATCCTTTATCCAGCAAGCCTGTATGTCAGAATAGGAGTGATAAAGGTTTTCCCAGAGAAACAAAAACTAAAGGAATTCATCACCACTAAACCAGCCCTACAAGAGATCCTAAGGGGACTTTGAGTGAAATGTTGCAAAGACCACAAAGGACCAGACACATCACTACAAGCATGAAACATACAGATAACACAATGACTTGAAATCCATATCTTTTAATAATAACACTGAATGTAAGTGGGCTAAATACTCCAATCAATAGACACAGGGTATCAGAATGGATTAAAAAAAACCCAAGACCTATCTATTTGCTGTCTATAAGAAATCCATTATAGGGGCACTGGGGTGGCTCAGTCAGTTAAGCGTCTGACTCCAGCTCAGGTCATGATCTCACAGTTTGTGGGTTCGAGCCCCACGTGGGACTCTGTGCTGACAGTTAGCTCAGAGCCTGGAGCCTGTTTCAGATTCTGTGTCTCCCTCCCTCTCTCTCTCTGATCCACCCCTGCTCACACTGTCTGTCTGTCTCTCAAAAATAGCTGAAACATTAAAAAAAAAAAGAGACCCATTTTAGATCTGAGGACACCTTCAGATTGGTAGTGAGGGGATGGAGAATCATCTATCATGGTACTGGAAGTAAATAAAAATATGGAGTAGCCATACTTATAAGACAAACTAGATTTCAAACTAAAGGTTGTAACAAGAGATGAAGAGCATTATATCATAATTATGGGATCTATCCATCAAGAAAAAGTAAAAATTATACATGTTTATGCACTGAATTTGAAGCACCCAGATATATAAATTAATTAATCACAAACATTAGCAATCTTATTGGTAAGAATGTGATAACTGCAGTGGACCCTAATACTCACAGCAATGGACAGATCATTTAGACAGAACATCAATAAAGAAATAAAGGCTCTGAATGATACAGTGGACCAGATGGAGTTGCCAGATATATTTAGAACTTTTCATCCTAAAGCAGCAGAATACACATTATTCTCGAGTGCACGTGGCACATTCTCCAAGATAGATCACATAGTATGTGACACATACTGGGTAACAAAACAGCTCTCAATAAACATAAAAGAATTGAGATCATACCATGCATACTTTCAGGTAACAATGCTAGGAAACTTAAAACCACCACAGGAAAAAGTTTGGAAAACCTCCAAATCCATGGAGGTTAAAGAACATCCTACTAAAGAATGACTGGGTCAACCAGGCAATTAAAGAAGAAATTTAAAAACATATAGAAACAAATGAAAATGAAAACACAATAGTCCAAACTCTTTGGGATGCAGTAAAGGCAGTCTTAAGAGGAAAATACATTGCAATTCAGACCTATCTCAAGAAACAAGAGAAATCCCAAATATAAAATTTAACAGCATACCTAAAGGAACTAGAAGTAGAACAAAGAAACCCCAAACCCAGAGATAAAGAGAAATAATAAAGATCAGAGCAGAACTAAATAATAGAGGATCCAAAAAAACCGCAGAACATGTCAATGAACTAAGAGTTGGTTTTTGAAAAAATAAACAAAATTGATAAGCCCCTAGCCAGGCTTCTCAAAGAGAGGACCCAAAAGGGTAAAATTATGCATGAAAATGGATCTATCACAACCAACCCCTCAGAAATACAAGCAATTACCAGAGAATACTATGAAAAATTAAATGCCAACAAACTGGACAACCTGGAAAAAAATGGACAAATTCCTAGACACACACACTACCAAACTCCAATGGGAAGAAATAGAAAATTTAAACAAACCAATAACTAGTGAAGAAATTGAATCCATTATTAAAAATCTCCCAACAAATAAGAGTTCTGGACCAGATGGCTTCCCTGGGGAATTCTACCAGATATTTAACACAAAGTTAATACCTATCTTTCTCAAGCTGTTCCAAAAAACAGAAATAGAAAACTTCCAGACTCATTTTATGAAGCCAGCATTCCTTGATTCCCAAACTAGACCGAGACCCCACAAAAAGGAAAAATACAGGCCAATATCCCTGAAAAATATGGTTGCGAATTCAAAAGCATGTAAAAAGAATTATTCACTATGATCAAGTAGGATTCATTCCTGGGTTGCAGGACTGGTTCAATATTTGCGAATCAATCAATGTGATACATCACATTAATGAAAGAAAGTATAAGAACCATATGATCCTGTCAATAGATGCAGAAAAAGCATTTGACAAAATACAGCATTCTTTCTTAATAAAAACCTGAGTAAAGTCAGGATAGAAGAACATACTTAGACATCATAAAAGCCATATATGAAAATCCCACAACTAATATTATCCTCAGTGGGGAAATACTGAGTTTTCCCCCTGAGATCAAGAACGTGGCAGGGATGTCTACTTGCATCACTGTTGTTTAACATAGTGTTGGAAGCCCCAGCTGCAGCAATCAGACAACAAAATGAAATAAAAGACAAAGAAGTCAAATTTTCACTTTTCACAGATGACATGATACTCTACATGGAAAACCTCAAGGAGTCCATCAAAGGGCTGCTTAGAACATGATGCATGAATTCAGCAAAGTCACAGGGTACAAAACCAATGTACAGAAATTGGTTGCATTTCTATACACCAATAATGAAGCAACAGAAAGAGAAATCAAGAAATTCATCCCATTTACAAATGCACCAAGAACCATAAAATACCTAGGAATAAATCTAACCAAAGATACAAAATATATGAAGGAAATTAAAGAAGACACAAAGAAAGGGAAGAACATTCCATGCTTATGGACTGGAAGAATAATTATTGTTAAAATGTCAATACTACCCAAAGCAATCTACACATTCAGAATGTGCAATTCTAATCAGAATTGCACAGCATTCTTCTCAAAGCTAGAACACCCTAAAATTTGTATGGAATCACAAAAGACCCCCAAGAGCCAAATTAATATTGAAGAAAGAAACCAAAACAGGAGGCATCACCATCCCAGACTTTAGCCTCTACTACAAAGCTGTCATCATCAAGACAGTATGGTATTGGCACAAAAACAGACACACAGACCAATGGAATAGAATAGAGAACTCAGAAGTGGACCTACAAATGTATGGCCAATTAATCTTTGGCAAAGTAGGAAAGAGTATCCAATGGAAAAAAAGACAGCCTCTTTAACAGATGGTGCTGGGAGAATTGGACAGCAACATGCAAAAAAATGAAACTAGACCACTCTCTTACACTATACACAAAAATAAACTCAAAATGAATGAAGAACCTGAATGTGAGACAGGAAACCATCCAGACTCTAGAGGAGAAAGCGGGAAACAACCTCCTTGGCCTCAACCACAGCAATTTCTTACTGGACACATCTCCAAAGGCAAGAGAATCAAGAGCAAAAATGAACTAATGGGCCCTCATCAAGATAAAAAGCTTCTGCAGGGCAAAGGAAACAATCAATAAAACTAATAGGCAACTGATGGAATGGGAAAAGATAGTGGAAAATGACGTATTGGATAAAGGGTTATTATCCAAAATCTATAAAGAACTTACCAAACTCAATACCCAAAAAACAAATAATCCAGTGAAGAAATGGGCAGAAGACATGAATAGACCCTTTTCCAAAGAAGGCATCCAGATGGTCAACAGACACATGAAAAGATGCTTAATGTCACTCATCATCAGGGAAATAGAAATCAAAACCACACTGAGATACCACCTCACACTGGTCAGAGTGGCTAAAATGAACAACTCAGCAAACGACAGATGCTGGAGAAGATGTGGAGAAACAGGAACCCTCTTGCACTGTTGTTGGGAATGCATAATGGTACAGCCTCTCTGGAAAACAGTGTGGAGGTTCTTAAAAAAATTACAAATGGAATTACCTTACGACCCAGCAATAGAATTACTAGGAATTTATCTAAAGGATACAGGAGTGCTGATTCATAGGGGCACATGTACTCCAATGTTTATAGCAGCACTTTCAACAATAGCCAAATTATGGAAAGAGCCTAAATGTTCATCAGCTGATGAATGGATAAAGATGTGGTTTATATATACAATGGAACACTACTTGGCAATGAGAAAGAATAAAATTATGCCATTTGCAGCAACACGTATGGAACTGGATGGTATTATGCTGAGTGAAATAAGTCAGTCAGGGAAAGACAGATACCATAAGTTTTCACTCATATGTAGATCTTGAGAGACTTCACAGAAGACCATGGTGGAAGGGAAGGGGAAAAAATAGTTTTAAGCAGAGAGGGAGGGAGGCAAACCATAAGAGACTCTTAAGTACAGACAACAAGTTAAGGGTTGATTGAGGGGCGGGGGAGAAGGGAAAACGGGTGATGGGCACTGAGGAGGGAACTTGTTGGGATGAGCACTGGGTGTTGTACGTAAGCAATGAACCATGGGAATATACCTCAAAAACCTAAAGCACACTTTTCACACTGTATGTTAGCCAATTTGACAATAAATTACATTAAAAAAAGATAAAAGAAGTACTTAGTTGATAGAAGTACCTCTGCCTATAGTAGTCCCTTACTATTTCAGAACCTATAGGTTTGACAGGCAGTTTTGCTGTTGTCAATCTCATTTTGATGTCTATTTCATTTACCATCTGTGAGGAGACATTTCCTTATCATTAAATAGTATATCAATGTAAACATGATATAAAGATGATAGGATTTTACATAGGCCAACCCATTTTTACCTCTGGATAAATTGACTATTATTATTTTATGTTCAAAGATTTTCACTGATTGCCGTATCTATTTCTTTTTTTTTTTACTTGCCAAATTAATATATATTATAAATACATATATAAAATACATGAAATCTTTTATATATTTGTTAAAGTAAGTTTCCCTGCCTTTTTTAGCATTTAATTCTAGATGAGTAATTCGTATATTTTAGGGGGCAGTAACAGTAAGACCAAAAGGCAACATTTTTACAACAGTCTTAAAATACAATTTACCAAGTAGTATTCCCAATTTATGGATGGAACTGAAATGCCAGGTAGTTTAAGTTGAAGGTCACACATTAGATGAGCTTTTCATTTTTAAGTAAGCTTCCATCAGTAGTGGGAAAGAAATGCCATATCTATTTCTATAATGACTTTTTAAAAAAATATTTTTATTTATTTCTAGGAGAGAGAGAGAGAGAGAGTAAGCAGGGGAGGATCAGAGAGAGAGGGAGACACACACTCTGAAACAGGCTCCAAGCTCTGAGCTGGCAGGCAGCACAGAGCCCGATGCAGGGCTCGAACCCACGAACCCACGAACCGCGAGTTCATGACCTAAGCGAAAGTCGGACGCTTAACCGACTAAGCCACCCAGGAGCCCCAATTTCTATAATGACTTTTACTATACCTTAAAAGTCCC
This sequence comes from Crocuta crocuta, assembly GCF_008692635.1. Taxonomy (NCBI): domain Eukaryota; kingdom Metazoa; phylum Chordata; class Mammalia; order Carnivora; family Hyaenidae; genus Crocuta; species Crocuta crocuta. Next base: position 274,535 of record NW_027531513.1, on the reverse strand, counting down.
ATATCCTGAGCCTGTATGAGCAGTTTCTTAGGACTTAATTTCTAATATCACACTACTACTACCGAGTGAAATTAACAGTGTCACAGGTGATAGACCTCTCGGTAGCCCTAACAGCTCAAAAGAAAAAAATCATGGAAAAGACCAAACACGTCCAACTAATCTGCAATACTATTTATAATACCATGATTTAAAACTGATTAAGGTTATTCTTTAATGTCTGCTTCAATAGAATGTAAGGAGTCTTCATTTTGTTTACTGAGGTAACTAAGCCTCTAGAATTGTGTTGAAACACAATTGAATGAATATTTATTCATTGAAAAGGTGACTTTTAGCCTCCAAATAAGTGGAGTGCTTCTATCACTGTGGCTTTCATTTCACAATACTCCACGTGATTAAGTCTTACTCAAAAGTAATTCCTGGGGTGCCTGGGTGGTTCAGTTGATTAATTGTATGACTCTTGGTTGATCTCACAATTTTGTAGGTTCAAGCCCCATGTCACAATCTGTGCTGACAGTGAGGAGCCTGCTTGGGATTCTCTGCCTGTCTCTCTCAAAATAAGTAGTCCTTGATACATACTCCATGGGCAATGCTGTTTTTTTTGTTGTTGTTGTTGTTGTTTTACTGTAAGTTTTTATGTAAATTCCAGTGTAGTTAACACACAGTGTAACATTAGTTTCAGGTGTACAATACAATGATTCAACAGTTCCATACATCACAAAGCTGAGTTTTCTTCCATTCTTATAAAATAAAATAAACTTTAACTTCCTAAATGGTCAAAATAGTAATTGAATATGGATCATCTTTTTAATATTGATTTTGTTCAATTTTTCTTGTATTCAAAAAAGTATAATTGATTATAAAATTGAAAACTTTATAAAGTATGCATATTTATTTTCTTTTTATTTAAAAAACTTGAGTATTTTGTCCTTTTTTTTATAAGTTTGGCTTGGGAAATTTTTTTGCCTGGTATAGATTTTTTGTTCCCTTTATCCTGCAGTTTGGTATACCTTAAATATTGCTTGGCTTATTTTGCTGTCTTTCAAGGCAAACTGTGGTAGAGACCAGATAAACAGGTTAATTTTTAAGCACTCAGATAACTTATCTGTGGTGAGGTGTTATGTTAAAGAACCTGAACATATAAACTTCTTAAATAAAACTTAGTGACTCTGTATCATGTGCTTTTATATGCATTAGCCTATTCAGTGCTTACAACAGTGCATTAGAATGATCATAGTAAGCTAAAAATTTGGAGCTACAAATGGCACTGTATACTTCACTTTTGCATATATTTTTAACATATGTTAATAAAACAGAAGACTAATATCATTATGATATTTTATTTACTCTAAATCTGACATAATTTTATTGTGTAAGACTCCTGGATCTTTTATCATAAAGCAAGTCCATAGGGCAGTTGATAATATGGAAGCTGACTTCATCCAAGCAAGCAAACTAAAAAAGCCAAAGAGAGAATCCTAGCATGACAGACATTTTGGCATTTTGTAACCTCATCTTGGGAGCAACAGTCTATCATTTTGACAGTATTCTGTATATTAGAATAAAGTCAGTAGATTCAGCACACACTCAGAAGATTACAGAGAATGTAAATACCAGGAGGTAAGGATTATTGGGAGCCTTTTAGAAGATACTTTGGACACTTTACCTCCTTAGAAAGACTTGTGAAGTAGTGTTACAGATGTGGTTCCTATCTTCACAGACCAGCCTCAGCTTCCTTCCTCTCAAAGGGAAATTTAGGAAATGAGCTCAAATCTGATGCACTCCATCATGGAACCTATTTGTCCTGTGCCATGACTCCAATATTAGCTTGCTGCTCATACCTACTCTGGTTCTGGTTGCTCCATACCTTGGTTTTATGGTTACTGTGCCAGTATATGGTTCTGTTTTGTACTCCAGTCTACGTACCTCAACCCATTCCTTCTTATCTTCCATAGACCTCTATTTGTGAAGGTGAGTCACAAGAAAGGTACACACTCTACCATTCACTGAGTGATTTTTGTATGCCATGTGCGAGGAAATACATTGCATGGCTAGTGAGTGCAAAACTTGGATTCAATCACAATTCTCACCGAATTCAAAACTCAGGCCCTTAACCTTTTTTTTTTCAGTAAATCTCACCATTGATATAATTTCCATATTCTGTTATTATATCTTATACACTGTATGATTCACTTCTCATGCATTAAAAAATTCTATTTTGATAAAAAATGCTTCTTGTATTTATTGACTTCATTGGCAATAATAACTACACTGAGTTTAGGGTAATCCTCTACTTCTGACCCTTTGCATTATATTTGGTGCTATAAAACATCATTACTTACAAATGAGAGGAAAAACACAGAGGGATAAATCATTTGCACATTTCACACCATTATTATGGAGTAAACTGTCAGTTGTGCCTCACTTCGATTCATTTGCTCTTTGCACTAATGTATGCTGTCTTTTGATTATTTTTTCTTCTTGCCTGTGAATTGTGTGATTAAATGACATATGATAACTCTGGCAACTTTGGCTTGTCACCTTCCAATTCATCCTTCATTCATTACCTCTTTAATTTGCTAAGCAATCACATATTTGCACTTACAATGTGGCAACATAATTGATGCCAACTTTTCTCCTTAGGGCTGGTGTGACCTCAGTGCTTAATACAGCTTCCATCTGTTCCATTTCAGCCACTGTCCTGTACTCTAAAACCTCCTTCCTCAGCTGTTGTTAGCTGACCTCAGGACCCCCTGCATAGACCATTTACCATATGCAGTGCCTTTCAGTTACCCTCAAAGTCAGGGTTTGAAAGCATTTCCCTTACCATCCCTCCGCTATGCTCTACCACAACATCACCACCTGACTACTAGTAACCTGAAATGAGAGTGTCCTGGGGAGAGGGCAAACCATACCTTTCCATACTAGCCACCCCTCTGGGGCCCAGTTCCCAGTCATCAAAAACTTCATCTATTGAATCTATTAGGCACAAAGCACTGGGGGAATCTTTAGAGAACATCTCACACTGACTAATTTGCTCCCCAGGTAGCCAAAGAACCAGGGAAAAGTTGTATATTGTCATGGCATTTATTGAGCCCACTTCTGTCCTCAGTTTGGAGGAGAGTATCATTTATGGTTAAGAATACCCCAAAGTTGCCATTTATCTTACTCTTTCTTAAAAAAAAAACTCTCACTGCTTCTTTGAGTTTTGTGGAATTGTTAGTCTCTTGAAAAATATTATCTGTACCCACCCCCTGCCCCTGCAATGCTTTTTATCCCTGTGTCCACTATCTATCTATTATTCACTGATTGCAACTGCACCCAGCACAATCAGGGCATCTAAGGAACATAGTCAATACAAATGCTTCACCCTTTAGCTATCTGTGCAAGCCTGAAATTCTGATTTATTGTCCTCTTATTTCTCCAGACTCCAAACATATGGCTTCATATTTTAGTATCAATGACTGTACCTGTGGAGCTTAAAGCTTGTGTGGTTGCAGTTTTGTTTTATTTTTAAAGAACAGCTATAAGAAAGCTACCTCCTTGTATTGCTATTCTCGAGGACAATAAACAGAGGATATACACTTTCCTTAAGTTAAAAGGTTCCATTTACCTATGTAAAGGAGAATACAATGCAGTCATTTTAATTTCTATCTGACAGATCAAACTGCAATGTCTTTCTTAGGGGTACCATTGAATACATGGTAATAGTAGATGTTTGACTCTCTTACAAGGAATAACTTGTTCATGTCACTAACCACCACGGATATCTATCAGGTTACCACTGGATTTGCTTCATTTAATTTTAATTTATTGTCTTCTTATTAGGGACTTAACACTAATGAATACAGACCAGTGCAGTCCCCCAGGCAGAGGAGCACATGGGCTAACATTGATGGACTTCCATTTCTTAAATAGAATCTCTTGTTCCTTGCTGGAGGCCACGGGGAAGTTGAATAGTTTCTCTGAGCCTCAGTCGGTTTGCATTAAAAACAAAAAGTAATAACAGTACATTCTTCACATTGTTGTTAAGATTAAATAAGATAAATTAAAGAAAGTGCCAAGTATTATCCCTGTCACAAGCAAGTGTGCCAAATATATGACAGCTTTTATTGTTAGTAAAGGAGAAGTGAGGAAGAGTAGAAAGCTTTCATTCCCTAAAAATCTCTATTTAAGGCTAGCTATGGCCACTGAGGAAGTACTGGGAACATTCCCACCTATTCAGTATTGGCCTGTATGTCCTTTATTGCACAAGGCCAAGCAGTACCTGTGTCCCTTGGGGCCTGCACTTTGAAGCAAGGGGCTTATCGGATCCAGAGTGTAGACTGCAGTGGCATTGCCTGCAGGTACTCATTCCTTGTTTGCATCAAATCATTCTAACAGGTACTTTATATTATGCTTTTCTTCCTAGAGCAGAATATCAGGAACAGGCACCGTTTTAAGCAATCTTATAAGCAAGTATGGCAAACCTCTTGACCAACCCCAGATAATGTATGATTCTTTATCTTGAGAGGCTCACTAGGCTTCATGAACTTATTTTCACTGGAGGCCTTGACAACTGGAAGCAATCAATACCCACTAAGTAGCCCTTCTGAAAATGGCTCAGGAAGCAGGAGATATGGGTCACCAGGCTTCTTGAACTGAAATGAGACATAGCAGCGTAGAGTGAAAAGCACTAGACGAGGGCCCAATTAACCACTAATCATCTGCATGACCTTGACCAGTCAAGGCCTCTGATCTTCCAACTGCTTTAGCTCTAACATGAGAGAATTATGCTAGTTCAGCATTTTCAAAGTGTGTTCCATGGAGCATCAGCCCAAAAAGATGGACCATAGAAAGAGGGTTCTGTGGTTAAGTTAGTTTTGGAAATGCTGTGTGTCAAGAAAGTTTAGAAAAAAAAATGTTTTTGGAAATCTATAGTGTTTATTAGGACACAGTCCTTAAAGCTGTTCAAGATGGTTTAATTCAGTTAGACTAACCTGTTTGATGGCTTTTCCTTTTTGTTTTTCCTCCTATGTACTGCTGTCATTATTCCTCACACCTGGCACTCACAGACTATTCTTTGAGAGACTCAGGTCACCTCTAGAGTATCATCCAATTGTTGACTCCAAATTAGTCTCTGCTTTATGAGATTTCTAATTCTGATTTAAACTAACCTCTGGGCAGAAAGATATGCAACTGAGGCACTTTCAGTGCCTTGGCACTCATTTCAACCTTCATAAAAGCGGCTTCCCAGGAACTACTCAGCCTCTCTGTACCTGAAGGCTTATTTTCAGCTATGGGATCAGACCTACAAGCACAGAGCAAGCCTTAAGTGGCAGAGTTATGTCCCTGGAATCAACTAAAGACAAATGATAGACGGAGATTTGGTAGAAAAATGCCCCAGCTCTGTCACCTTTAGGTGAGATAACTCTGAGGCATGTTCAGAATTGACCCCCAGAATTCCCCCGTGGGATGTCTTAAACTCCAATTGTCCTCAGTCGTAATTTTGTGGATGAAGAATGATGTCATCTTATGTTCTCTTTCACTTACTTACTCTCCAATGATATTTTCTGGAATTACCTTTCAAATCAGCTACTATATTAGAATCCTTGTCACAATGTCTGCTACTGGGAAAGCCCAAATGAAGACAACCATCCTTCAGGCTGTGTGCCCCAAGACTGTAAGGCCCCAATGACAAAGGTATGCAAAACAAGTCTTCAGTAGCCTGAAATCTTAAACCTCAGTTCAAAATCATGTTCTACAAGCAACAAATATCACCTGCATTACACAAAATAGAAGTTAATAAAGGGAAAAGGCCCTTGGCAGATTTTTAGACATACTATTAAACTCATGAGCACCAAGATAGCATGCAATAGGGTCCACAGGACTGTAGTATTGCCTATCTGATACTTCTGCTTCTTAAAAATTCATACAGATATCGGATGGGGGTTTGCTACAATCAATTACAAGAAAATATTTAGTTATATAGGACATTCTGATTAGAGTGGAAGTTAAAAAGACTAGAAGTCAGTGACATAGAGATGAGCATGATAATTTTCCCATTTTTCCAAACTTAGATAATCTCATTGAAAAAGTCTCAGGGCACCTGGGTGGCTCAGTTGATTAAACATCCCATTCTTGGTCTTGGTTCAGGTCATGATGTCATGGTTGGTGAGTTTGAGCCCCTGAATTGAGCTCTGCACTGATGGCACAGAGCCTGCTTGGGATTCTGTCTCTCTCCCTCTCTTTTTGCCCCTCCCCTATGCATACTCTTGTCTCTCCCTCAAATTAATATAAATAAAACTTAAAAAAATAAAAAGAAAAACACAAAATCTCTAAAATCACCCTTAAAGCATTGATGCTAAAATATTCTGAAATCAAGAAGCAAATATCTTACACATAATTATTATAAGCAATTATACATCAACAATTATCAGAATGGAAGATAGAAAGGGTATAATGGTTTTCTGGGTCATTAAGATTACTTATCATGAAGGCAACAATATTGGAAACATGGTGTCATAGAGTTGGAAGGGTCTAATCAAACCTTTCACACTGGAACTTAACCTTTCTAAAGCTTTATCAAAATATATCTGAAGTGATGAAAAGTTCACCATTTCACAAAGGCAGCCTATTTTATTGTCAAGTGTCTTTTTCTTATACTGAGCCAAAATCTATTTAATAGAAAAATAATGTTCTTTTTCTGTATAAAATGAGAGCTATTTTAATAATCTGAAAATTATAATTATAGATCTAGGGAGTGCATTTCTATTTTGATGTTGAAAATACTATTTCCTCTTCTCTCCTGAGAGGTAATATTTAATCGACATTGCTTATTATAATCCATGACTGCTGATAGTATCATTCTAAACTTATCAGAGTGACTTGCACCTAATTTTAGAGAATTCTGAGCAGAGATAAAGGTATTCTATAACTTCACTTAGTCAGAGTTCTGAGTTTAACTATATTATGGTGGTCTAACTTGTCTGTAATTACCTAATTTGATGCTTTGAAATGGGGGATTCCAAATAGGAATTGGGAATTATTACTAAGAACTTCACAGAAATGGAATCTGCAGAGCATTAACCAGGCATTTTAAACAGATGAGCTGACCTTCCACAACTTCTATACTTAATTACGAACTTGATCCTCTAAGCTTCAACATATTTGAAATTTTGGAAGTAAATGCCTGCTTGATAGGGTGGTACTTCCATGACAGACTGGAGCCTGGATCATTGCCATCAGGGTAATTGGGAAGACCACTAGAATTAGTTGGGAATTATAGGAATCAATGTTTCTGACTGATGAATTTAAGTCACTGATACATGACAGAAAAGGGATAGCTTTTAAAGATAGAATACTTGACTTTGAGTTACAATATTATCCTTCAGAATGTATGTGATCTTGGAAAACGTGTGAGCTTTGGTTTCCAGATCTGTAAAATTATTTTAAAAATTTGTCCTTATTATTTCACCATTTTTTACATTATTTCACAGATTTTTAATGCTTAAATGTTTCTATAAAAACCTCTCATTATGAAGTACAATGTAAGTACATACTATTTTTCAACTTAAAAGCCTTTCATATCACACACTGCCCTATAACTAACTGGGCTTCCTTAAAGAAAAACAAAAACAATTGACCTGACCCTAGACAAGAACACTTTTTATATCAGGTAATAATTAGTATTGTATTTTGTACTCTTAATTTTTGTATACCTTTTATCATCTTTCCTAACACATATCTTTTACAATCTGATCTGTATGCATACTGGCATCCCAGCATGTTGTGGGTGAACACAGAAGTGAGGATGCATTACAGCTTTAGAGATGGAGTTTTCCCCTGGCACTTCAAGTGCAAAAGTCCAAGTGAGTTAAAGAGATGGGTTCCTTTTGGGTTCTTATCCTCTGAGAGCCCTTTGCAGAGAAATTTAAAAACAAAGATCTCTACATTCCTTGTTGAACAATTACATTTGATAACATGTAAAACAACACTTCTCATGTTTTATTTGGTGAAACACTGAAGATGTTTACTCCCTCTTACATCTTCAAGCACTTCTATTTGCAAGGAGCCAAGTTAATAATCATGTGCCTAAGGAGCTAGCAGATTACAGTCAGCAAAAATTGTTTGCAAAGTATACTGTATTTCATATTTTAAGGTTAGCATAAAAAAGGCCAGGACCTTGGGCACTGTTTCTAAGTATGTAATTTAGTCTGGGCATTGCTTTAAAAAAACAAAACCCTCCTCTAGATGATCCTAATGAAAAAAAGTTTAAGAATCACTGCTTTTGGTTAGCTACCACCATGTGTTTTGTTTTCTTTTACAATCAAGCCTACTTTCTCCCTGTGATTCAGATTCTTCGTAACATACTTAATTGCTTTTTATTACTAGCTAGAGGGGCAAGTTTTTGCACAATTGAGATAGCCCATATTTCTTCTCCTCTTTTATTTTTATTTATCTTTTAAAATTTTTTAATGTTTTATTTTTTTCTGAGAGAGAGAGAGACAGCGTGAGCAGGGGAAGGTCAGAGAGAGAGAGAGAGGTACAGAATCTGAAACAGGCTCCAGGCTCTGAGCTAGCTGTCAGCACAGAGCCTTATGTGGGGCTCAAGCCCACGAACTGTGAGATCATGACCTGAGCGGAAATCTGACGCCTAACCGACTGAGCCACCCAGGCGCCCCTCTTCCTCTCTTTTAAACTTCATTAATTGAGAGTCTAGACAATGTCCAGAGAAAGATTCACCTAGCGAGAGACAATCAGACTGCTAAAATCACAGAGATCATTGACACTCCTAAGTATAAGTTACTTTGGAAGGCTGGAGAATTGTTACCACAGATAGGGCAGATATTAACCACAGTTAAACTGTTCAGTCCTCCAGGTATAATTTCTCACAGCTATTTTCTACCAAGGCAAAATAAACAAGAAACACTAAGAAATTTGAATCAGTCCTAGAGAGAAATTAAAGACCTCTATAATCCAGCATTGTAGGTTTCTACAACATCATGGGTAACTACTTTATGCAATCTAAGGCATGCCTACAAATACACAAGCCCTGAAAATGTATATAGATTCTCTAGTCAGCTTTTTTTATTGTCTCTTTCCTAAATATGAACAGATAAGCAAGTATCCTCTGATATTTGATGAAAGCCTAAACATTAAAAAGATTTAAGATGAATAAACAAGTAAATACCATCCATAAAGCAGAGATACCTCAAGAAATATAGGACTTAAGATCCTGCCACCATCTGAAAATAAACAAGAAGTGTATCTGGAAAAGTAAAATTAATCACCAAAGTAACTGAAAATTATGATTATTACTTAAAAAATATGGGGAAGGTATTTGAACAATGGCATAAAGATACATATAGAGTAAGGGATACTAGTAGGGATTCCAGTAAAGGAAAGCAGAGAAGTGGAGAGGAGAATTAAATCACAGAAATAATGAACAAGAGAGCATTTTTTCTCTAGATTAAAATATCATACTAAGTGCCAAAATTATTAATAAATATACTTGCATATATGACTATTATATAATTTTGGGACATCCAAAAGGAGAATTTCTTTCTTTAAAAAATTTTTTTAATGTTTATTTATTTTTGAAGCACAGAGAGAGACAGAGCATGAGTGGGGGAGGAGCAGAGAGAGGGGGAAACACAGCATCTGAAGCAGGCTCCAGGCTCTGAGCTGTTAGCACAGAGCCTGATGCAGGGATAGAATTCACGAACCAGGAGATCATGATCTGAGCAGAAGTCCGACACTTAACTGACTGAGCCACCCAGGTTCCCCTGAGAGGAAAATTCCTTAAACTTGGAGGTAAGAAGGTGAAAGAGTGGGAAGTCGTTTCTTCAAAAGAACAGAAATAGAGGCAACAATGCTGCATGCCAAGTAACAATGGGACTATTTCTTCAAAGTACTATGGAAAAAATGTTCTTAAACTATTATTAACTCATTCAAATAATTACTCAGCTGTAATGTTATGAGATTGAGGAATCAATGGATTCTATGTAGAAGACTGGAGACTAAGGCCCTGGGAGGAGAGTTGTATGGCAGAGAAATAAACCCAGACTGAAGCAGGAAGCTCAGTGGTCTTGGGGAAGATAACAATGAAATATTTGATATATTTTGAGAAAAATAGCTGAAGATGAGACATATGAAAAACTGAAAGTATATAGGGAAAACCTTTAAAAAACAATGATAAACAAAAACTTGTACCAAAGAAAATAAAGAAGAAGAAGAAGAAGGAGGAAGTCATGGTAGACAACTTATTTCTACAGTGAACCACAATTAAACAATAATCTAATTATTGTTCATGGATTTGATTAAACAGGGATGTGACTGTACTGCAACACAGAGGAAGGGCTATAAAAGTCTGTGTAAAGTACCTGAACTAGAGAGTTAAGGGGAGTGCAGAGTAGGAAGTTCTGGAGCTTACCTCTTCCCATGGACACACTGTACTAAGACCAACATCAGTACAACCAATTCTGAAAATGACCTGAAGACTGGCAGGACAGAAATTCCACAGTTAATCAAAGACAGAAGGCCACAACAAATAGGACAGTGGGACAAAGACATGGTTGGGAACCAAAGCCTGGATGACTAACCAAAAATGGAAAGAACACCACACCACAAGCACAAAGAAGGGAGAGGAGCAGACCCCACACCAGGGACCCCAGACAGAGGAGACCTGTACTGGAAAAATGAGTTCCCATAAGATCTGACTTTGAAAACAAGTGGAGGTTAACTGGAGTACTTTAAAAATCAGTAGGCTTAGCTCCAGGAGAGTAGGTGAATGATAGGAAACAGACCCTGCCCTTCAAGAGACAACATAATCAATAGCTTAGCCTGAGACAGAGCACAGAATCAACAGTTTGAAAAGTTCCAGGGGTATATATGAAGGAAATAATACTAATCTCAGAACTGCCCTGGAAGGGCAGGCTTCTTCAGATTTCTCCAGGAACAAAAGTGTGAGTGGGTGATATTACTCTTTCCCTTTCCAAACCTAGTTAACTAGACATTAGTGGGAACCAGTGCTAACACTCTCTACTTATCTTGCTGGCACTGTGTAACATGCTTCAACATTCATTTATGGACCCATTCCATCCACCCCACCTGTTTTGGCAGGCATCCCTCCAAAATGGCTCCTGCTTTACCACACCCTGAAAGCAGTCTGGCAAGGACCAGAACCAATCCAATACAACTGTGGCCTAAGGGGAGATAAAGATAATCCCACATACCAGTGTGCCTGCAATTCCAGAAGCTGAGCCTTTCTGCTGGCTGTGCAGGAAGAAACCTCTGTCATTTGGTATGCTTGCAACTGTGGCAGAGAGACTTTTTGCAGATAGCTATCTTGACTGCTGACTCTGCCTACCTATGAGGCTGCTATGGCCTTAGGCCTCTGAACAGCACAGGAACCAAACCCTGCCCTATGTTGCCACAACAGACAAAGTTGGTCATTGAGGTTGACCGGGCTTAAGGCAAACATAGCTCAGCCACAATAGCACAGTGCATGCAGCTCACACAGGAGATAGTGCTGGAGTGCCTGGCTCTAGTGATAAGGGAGATTTCACTACAGGGTACCACAGGACCTCTTCTACAAGCACAGAGACTTAGACAAAGTAAGGAGACAGAGGAATATGTCCCAAAAGAAATAATAAGAGAAAATCAAAGCAAAAGAGCTAAATGAACGTGAGATAAGCAACATGCTTGCTAAAGACACTCAGTGAACCTGAGGAAAAAAATGAATGAACTCAGTGAGAACTTAAGCCAAAATATAGGCAATATAAAAAGAGAACCAGTCAGAATTAAAGAATTCAATAACTGATGAGGTGCCTGGGTGGCCCAGTTGGTTAAGTGTTCAACTGTGGCTCAGGTCATGATCTTGTGGTTTGTGGGTTTCAGCCCTACAATGGGATCTGTGCTGGCATCTCAGAGCCTGGAGCCTGCTTTGGATTCTGCCTCTCCCTCTTTCTCTGTTCCTCTGTCTTTCAAAAATGAATAAATATTAAAAAAATTTTTAAGAATTCTTTAACTCATATAAAAAAATACATGTGAGGGAATCAACTGCAGATCAGAATGTTTAGAATAATGGATCAGTGATCTGGAAGACCAGGATAATGGGAAGCAAAAAGAAAAGAATGATAAAGGGGCGCCTGGGTGGCTTAGTCGGTTAAGCGTCCAACTTTCGCTTAGGTCATGATCTCGCGGTTCGTGGGTTTGAGCCCCACGTCGGGCTCTGTGCTGACTGCCAGCTCGGAGCGTGGAGCCTGTTTCAGAGTCTGTATCTCACTCTCTCTCTGACCCTCCCCTGCTCACGCTGTCTCTCTCTCTCTCTCTCCTAGAAATAAAATAAAAATACTTAAAAAGAAAAGAATGATAAAAAAATAAGGATAGGTTAAGGAAACTCAGTGACAACATTAAGTGTAATAACATTTATATTGATGGGATCCCATAAGGAGAAAGACAAGAAGGCGGAAAACTTATCTGAAGAAATAGAAGATGAAAATCTTCCTAATCTGGGGAAGGAAGCAGACATCCAGGTCCAGAAAGCACAGAGGGCTTCCAGAAGATGAACCCAAGGAGGTCCATACCAAGACACATACTAATTAAAATGGCAAAAATAATGATAGAGAATTCTTAAAGCAGAGCAAACAGTTACATACAAGAGAAACTCCATAAAGCTGTCAGCTGATTTTTAGGAAAAACTTCACAGGCCAGAGGGAAGTCACATGATATATCCAAAGTCCCGAAAGAAAACAAAACAAAACAAAACAAAACAACAAACCTGTAACCAAGAATACACAACAAAGTTCTCATCATAATTGAAGGAGATAGAAAGAGTTTTGCATACAAACAAAAGTTAAAGGTACTCATCACTACTAAATCAGCGTTAGAATAAACATTAAAGGAAATTTTTGAGAGGAAAGAGAAGCTTATAACCAGAAGGAAAAAAATTATGAAAGAAAAAATTAATAGGTAAAAGAAAACATGTGATAAATGTAGCAGATCATTTGTAAGGCCAGTGTGGATGTTAAAGCACAAAAGTAGTAAAAAATATAGCTGTATAAAAATCCATCGAGGATATACACAAGTAATGTAAAATATGATATCACATACATAAAGCATGAAAGGGGGAATAAAAATTTAGTACCTTTAGAATGCATTTAAACTTAAGTGACTATCAGCTTAATATAAACTGCTATATTCATAGCGTCGTCTATATGAAGCTGATGGTAACCACACACCAATAGTCTATGATAGATGCACAAAAAAATAAAGAGAAAAGAATCCAAGCATAACACTAAAGAAAGACATCCAACCACAAGAAAGCAAGAAAGAAGAAAGAAAAAAAGAGCTACATAAATAACTGGAAAACAATAAAATGACAATAAGTACATACCCACCAATAATTATTATAAATATACATGGTTTAAATGCTCCAATCAAAAGACATAGGATGACTGGATAGATTTAAAAAAAGGAGGGGTGACGGGGTGGCTCAGTTGGTTGTGTCCGACTTGGGCTCAGGTCATGATCTCAGTTTTTAAGTTCCAACCCTGTGTCTGCTTTTATGCTGACAGCGTGGAGCTGGGAGCCTGCTTTGAGGTCTATGTCTCCCTCTCTCTGCCCATCTGCTGTCATGCTCTCTTTTCCTCTCTCTCCCTCTCAAAAACAAATAAACATTAAAAAAAATTTAAAAACAAAACAAGGAACCCCACAAGACCTATCTATATGCTGCTTGTTGGAAACCCACTTTAGACCTCAAGACATGCAGAATGAAAGTGAAGGACTGGCGGAGGAACAAGGGGGAGAAGAAGGGCGGAAATGGTGGGGGAAAGGGAGAGAGGCAAACCATGAGAGACTCTTGAATGCTGACAAAAACTGAGGACTGATGGATGTGGGGGGAGGGGGGATGGGCATGGAGGAGGACACTTGTGGGGATGAGCACTGAATGTTATGTGGAAACTAATTTGACAATAAACTATTAAAAAAAAAAAAAAAAAAGAAAGTGAAGGACTGGCAAAACATACACCATGTAGACTGAAACAAAAGCCAAGGTAGAAATACTTACGTCAGACAAAAAAGACTTTAAGACAAAGACACTAGGAAGAGATAGAGAAGAACACTACATAATGATAAAGGGGATATTCAATAAGACGATATAACAATTGTAAGTATCTATGCACCCAACATAGGAGAACCTAAGTATATAAAGCCTATATTAAAAACATAAGGAGAGAAATTGATGGTAATATAATAATAGTAGAGGACTTTATAACTTCTCTATTCCATCAATAGGTAGATAATCCAGACAGAAAATCAACAAGGGTGGCTTTGAACAACACATTAGACCACATAGACCTAACACATATATACAGAATATCTCAAAACAGCAAAATAAAGACTCAAGTGTACATAGAACATTTTTTTGTAATGTAGCATATTTAGGCCACAAACAATCTCAATGAATTAAAGAAGATAGAAAGCATAGCAAGTATTTTTTCTGACCGCAGCAGTATGAAATTACAATTCAATTACCAAAAAAAAATCTGGAAAAAAAAAGTCCATGGAGTCTAAACAACATGTTGCTAAACAATGAATGAGTCTACCAAGAGATTAAAGAGGAAATAAAAAAATACATGGCGACAAATGCAAATGAAAACACAATGGTCTAAAAACCTTTGAGATACAGAAAAAGCAGTTCTAAGAGGGATGTATATAGCAATGCAGGGTTATGTCAAGAAAAAAAAATCCCACTTAATTTTACACCTAAAAGAGCCAGAAAAATAACAAAGCCCCAAGTGAGTAGAAGAAAGGAAATAATAAATATTAGAGACTAAAATAACAATAGAAAAAATCAATGAAACCACATGCTGGCTCTTTGAAAGATAAATAAAATTGATAAAAATGTATCCATATTCATCAAGAACAAAATGAGAGGACTCAAAGGAGTAAAATCTGAAATGAAGGAAAAACAACTGTGACACCACAGAAATACAAAGGATTATCAGAGAGTATTATGAAAAGTACATGCGAAAAGTTGGACAGCCTAAAAGAAATGGATAAATTCCTAGAAAGATAAAATATTCCAAACATTAACCAGAAAAAGGCAGAAAATGTGAACAGACTGCCTACCAGTGATGAAATTGAATTAGTAATCAAAAACTCTCAACAAACCAAAGTCCAACACCAGATGGCTTCAGAGGTGAATTCTACTGAACATTTCAGGAAGAGTTAATACCTATTCTTCTCAAGCTATTTGAAAAAACAGAAGGAAAATTTTCAAATTCGTTCTAGGAGGCCAACATTTCCCTGATAACAAAACCAAAAACATTATAAAAAATTTAGAGACCAAAGGAAAATATTAGCAAAAGAAATTCAATAATACGTTTAAAAAATCATTCACCATGACCAAGTAGGATTTATTCCAGTTTTCAAGTGTGGTTCAATATTTGAAAATCAATGTGATACAACATGTTTACTAGAGAAAAAAAAAAAAAGTTCCAAGATCATCTTAATAGATGCCAAAAAAAGCATTTGACAAAGTACAATATCCATTCATGATAAAAACCCTCAACAAAGTGGATTAAGAGATAACATACCTCAACATAATAAAGGTCATATAGGATATGTATGACACACTACACCTAACATCATAGTCAATGGTCAGTAAGTGAAAGCTTTTCCTGAAAGATCAGGAACAAGACAAGGATGTCCACTCTCACCACTTTTATTCAACATAATACCAGAAGTCCCAGCTATAGCAATCATACAAGAAAGAGAAATAAAAGGCATATAAATTGGTAAGGAAGAAGTAATACTATTATTATTTGTAGATGACATGATACTATGGAGAAAACCCTAAAGAGTTCATCAAAAGAAAAAAAAAACTATTAGAACTTGTAGACTGAATTCAGTGAAACTGCAGGTTACAAAATTAAAAGAGAAGCCTGTAGCATTTCTATATGCTAATAATGAAGTACCTGAAAGAGAAATTAAGAAAACAATTCCATTTACAATTCTATTCTACCAAATAAAATAAAATACATAGGAATAAAATTATCCAAGGAGTTGAAAGACCTATACTCTGACAACTATTAAACACTGATGAAAAAAATTGAAGATGACACAAATGGCAATATATTCTGTACTCTTGGATTAGAATATATTGTTAAAATGTCCATTCTGCTCAAATTAATCTAGAGATTTAATATAACCTCCATCAAAATTCTAACTGCAATTTCCACAGAACTAGAACAAATAATCTTAAAATTTGTATGCAACCAGAAAACACCTCAAATAGTTAAAGCCATTTTAAGAAAAAAGAACAAAGCTCAAGTATCACAGTCCCAGATTTTAAGATGTGTCAAAGCTGTAGTAATCAAGCATTATGGTATGGACACATGCATCAAGAGAACAGAGTAGAGAGCCCCCAAATAAATGCACATGTATGTTGTCAATGAATCTTTGATGAATGAGTCAAGAATACACAACAGGGAAAGATAATCTCCCCAACAAATGGTGCTGGGAAAATTGGACAACTACATGAAGAAGAATGAAACTAGAGTACTTTCTCATACTACAAAAATAAACTTGAAATGTATTAAAGACCAAAATTTGAGATCTGAAACCATGAAACTCCTAGAAGAAAAATAGGCAGTTATCTCTTGGACATCAGTCTTAGCAATATTTTTTAAATGTAAGTCTCCTCAGACAAGGGCAACAAACAAGAAATTATCAGGACTACATGAAAATAAAAAGCTCTTGCACAATGAAGGAAAGGCACTGAACAGTAGAAGATATTTGCAAATGATGTATCCAATAAGGGGTTAATATCCAAAATACATAAAAACTTACACAACTCACTACCAAACAACAAACCAATTAAAAAATGGTCATAGGACCTGAACATTTTTGTGAAGAAGACATGCAGATGGTCACAGACACCTGCAAAGATGATCAACATCACTAATCATCAGGAAAATGCAAAGCAAAACCACCATGGGATATCACTTTTCACCTGTCAGAATGACTAGTAGCAAGAAGAGAAGAAATAACAAGTGTTGGTGAGAATTTGAAGAAAAGGGGACCCTTGTAAACTCTTGGTAGGAATGTAAATTGGTGCAGGCACTGTGGAAAACAGTATTGAGTTTTCTTAAAAAAAAAAAAAAGCAGGAATAACATATGATTTGGTAATTCCACTACTGGGCATTTACCCAAGAAAAACTAAAACACTAATATGAAAATATATATGCACCCCTATGTTTATTTATAATACTGAAATAGCAGCATTATTTACAATAGTGAAAATATGAAAGCAACCCAAGTATCCATTGATAGATGAATGGATAAAGAAGAAGTGGTATATACACATATAAAATAAAATATTACTCAGCCATAAAAAAGAATAAGATTTGCCATTTGAGATAACAGATGGGTCCGGAGGGTATTATAGAGCAATCATCAAAACCAGGACATTAACACTAATTTGCTAAATCTAATCTACAAATTATATTTGACTATCACCAAAAGTCCCCCACTATCACTTCTTTTTCAGGCTCAGGATCCATCCAGTTTCCCACATTACATTTAGTTGTCATAGCTCCCTTTGGTCTTTTCTAGTCCCTNGAGATGGGCATGGAGGAGGGCACTTGTGGGGATGAGCACTGGGTGTTATATGGAAACCAATTTGACAATAAACTATTTGAAAAAAAAAAAGAATGCTGCTCACACTAAGTTTATCTAATGTATTCTCATGACTACATTTAGATTATGCATGTCTGACAAGGGTACCACAAAAGTTATATTACATCCTTCTCAGGGTTAGAGTGGTGTCTGCCAGATTTTTCCACACCAAACTGTGGATTATTCCTTGTGTAATTAATACTTAGAGAGAGAGGTCTTTAGCCTTTCTTAAATCTAACATTTTTATCTAAGCCATTAAGTGTGCAATGCATAAAAAATGCTACTTATTTAACTGTTGTTATTATTTGAAGCCTTTTAAATACTTTTTTTAAACATTCAGTTATTGTTCATACATTAAGTGTATTTTTAATTATTTAGGAGTCTCTTCATAAAATCTTGCCTTCAGGCTGGTGGTCATTTGTGGTGTTGACTGTGTTCTTTCCCAGACTAATATAAATTTGATCCTACCCTGCATAATATGTGTACGTAGGAATAGTCAGCTTAAACAGATCTTTTGGCCTTGCCTGTACTATGGGGATATAGTTTATCTTCTCCCTTTTCTGTAATGATTGTTATGGGGGTAGGGGGTATTCATTGCTCTCAGAATGAGCTTTACATGATGAAATCCATGCACAATGGAGCAGACCGGAGATATGCAAACTCTTAGAATACTCTCAGATCAGCCTTCCTTGACTATAAATTGATTGAATACATTAACATACTTAAAGAATGTGTCTGTCAGAAAAAAATGAATCAGGCTATGGAAGCATAGAGAAGAGTCACTGTGCAAACACTGGCAGCATCTACCTAAGCAGCGTCCAGGGGAGAGAGTTTTAGTCAGCTGTATCCAGGCTTGTTGCAATCAAAACTCCAGTTACTAGGTCCTCTCATTTTGAACCCAGCTGACTAGTTGTGTGTTTGAGGACACCAACAAACCAAGATCATAAGAAAATTAGTTTTGTGAGAGTATGTTTGATGTTTCAATGAAAATATCAAAGTATTCATCATGGGATAAATCACAGCTTTGTTGGACATTTCACATTTTTGTAGTTTTGTGTTGTTTTTATTTTGAATAACAAAAAGAAAGTGGGGAGGCACACTAAATGCTTATGGCCCCAAAAGGTCTTAGTCTTGCCCTGTTCTGATTTCATACTCACCAAGCAATTTTAGTGTTATAATTTAGCTTCCCAAGTAGGCGTTGTTATATGGTTTTCTGGAATAGAATGTTGGCATTAGTATTCCAGTCCATGTAGCAGCTATTTTTCTCATTGTAAATCAATAAATAGGCATTCTGGTTTTATGCATCGGTCTGTGAGCTTGTTTAATTTAAGTCTGCCCCTGAGATATGAGGTACTCTTACTGAATGACAATATAACTTCTAGGTCTGCCAATCTCAAGTCCAGAGTCTGGTCAATGTAGCAAACAAAGAGAGACCTTTTGCATAAGTGTCATCTGGTGAGTTCCTCCTGGAGACAATTTTTAATTAAATTTTTATTTTTTAAAACATCCATCCATGTTTGAGAATTAACTCTTCAAAATAAGCTCTTTATCAGGAAACATCATATGTTCATGTGCAAGGATATAGAAGAAATATCAATGCCCAGCAAGACAAAGTGATATGGATTCTAAGTCTATACCTTCCATATATCTATAAGAAAGAAGTATTAACTAACATCTTAGTAGTAAGCTTAAAAGGGAATACAGACTTAGAAATAAACAACATAATGACTGAAGTTAACACCCAAAGAAAATCATTCCCTGAATACCAGTAGTGGTTTTAGTGGAATTGATAATCTCTTTTTCCAAGGAGTTTAAAAATCTCATGAGCATAACAACTAACTACACATACAAAAATCATAGGGCAGAAATGCATTAATATCTATGATGAAACATAGACTTGGGGAGCTAGTTTCATATAAAAGGTACTTTTGAGAAGAATTTAGATATCAAGGCTTTAAGGGGAGATTTCTGTCAAAGAGAATGATAGTGGAGTCTCAGAAAATAATCTTGGCAGTTCAGAAGTGGTGAGGTGTAGAAATAATCAGATGAAATTCATTATGTGTACCAGCAAGAGAGCACAAACTTGACATCTTACTGATGGATAATGAATAGTCTTGAAGCCATGTTTCTGTTTTTTTTTTTCTAATTTTTAAAAATAGTTTATTTACTTTTGAGACAGAGACAGAGCATGAGTGGAGAAGGGGCTGAGAGAGAGGGAGACACAGAATCTGAAACAGGCTCCAGGTTCTGAGCTGCCAGCACAGAACCTGATGCAGGGCTCGAACCCACAAAACGTGAGATCATGACCTGAGCTGAAGTCGGACGCTTAACCAACTGAGCCACCCAGGTGCCCTGCCATGTTTCTGTTCTTGATGTCTCCTGCACAGGTAAGTTGTAGGGGCACCAATAAATTTCTGGATAATGGATGCTTGATATATTGTAAATCCCTTGTCTTCTCCCTCCAAAAGACAATGGTTTCTGCTAAGTGTAGGAACAAAGACAAGGAGGTTCTAAAGGCAGGGAGGCAGACTGAAGTTTGGAGAGTTTCATTTTGTTAGTAAATATGAGTTTATATTTTTTTAGTGCCCAAAGCCCCCCTTGCTCACTTTTAAGAGAAATTAGAAACTTAATAGAGGACCATGGGGGAGGAGAAGGGGAAGAAATAGTTAGGGAAAGGGAGGGAGGCAAACCATGAAAGAACCTTGAATACTGAGAACCAACTGAGGGCTAATGGGGCTGGGGGAGAGGAGAAGTGGAGTGATGGGCATGGAGGAGGGCACTTGTAGGGATGAGCACTGGGAGTTATATGGAAACCAATTGACAATAAACTATGAAAGAAAAAAACCCCCAAAAAACAAAAACAAAAAATAAGGAAAAGAAAAAGAGAAATGTATTCCTTTCCTTTCTGGCTTTCTGCAAATGCCCCTGCTCATTAATCTGCAAACTCATACTGACAACCTATCATTTGGGCAATTAGTCAAGATTATAGATGGGAAAGTAGGAACTGATAATGTGGAAGTCAACCATTTATTGTTTATACCCTAGTAGGAGAGACGAGATTTACACAGGTAAAATGTTATCTTGAAATGTAAATCAGAATATCAAAAATGCTCAGCAAGTGTTCTAATCTCTCCAGGCTTTTTTTCTTGATCTGTAAATTTAGAAACTTTTTAAAAAGTACTAGGATTCTGAAGTATCAAAGGATTGTCTCAGAAAATTAGTGAGAAGAGAGGAAAGTGGGGGCTGGGATAGTCAGAAAACTTTAGGGGTCTAATAATAGGTGGACTAGGGTTGGGAAAGATGCTTCATTCTCTGTGAAGTCATCTCTACCTTCCCCATTCCTCATCCCTTGGAGAGTTGATTACTTCTTCCTTTGGCCAACACTGCTGGTACACATACAGCATACTCAATCATGCTATATCCCATTACTCACTTACACATAGTTCCACTATTCATCTCTGAGTTCTCTTATATTAGGTGTCGTATATCTCATTTGTCATTGTTACCTCAGCATGTAACAGAGTGCATAGCACGTAATAGATGCTCATTGAGGTAAATACATACAGTTGAAGTCGAGTGAATAACTGAGTCTTTGGCGTGTCTGTTAATCATCCCTTTCTTTCTTAAGAATTTAGACCCCATGACAAGAGAGACAAGGTGTCTCTT
The DNA here is from genome assembly GCF_008692635.1 of Crocuta crocuta. Lineage (NCBI taxonomy): Eukaryota > Metazoa > Chordata > Mammalia > Carnivora > Hyaenidae > Crocuta > Crocuta crocuta. Next base: position 253,208 of record NW_027531513.1, on the reverse strand, counting down.
TCTACCATACTTAAGTGTTTTGATACTATGAGTGCTTGCCTTCAAAAGAATGTTTCCATAATAGATTGCTAACTAGGCATAAATGAAAGCAAATGAGAGCTCCACAAAACCATGGCCTTTTTACAAGAAAGAAATTTTATGAGTCATTGCCATTTTAAATTTATACCCCAGTATTTTCTCCTAAGGGCTTTCCCTCACTAATGACTTGGAAAAAAAAGAGTGCAAAAACAAAGTTATCAGATCTATCAATTGTGCTTACCACTAAAGCTATTGTCATCGCCCTCTCCCAAATGTTAAATAAAGGCCAAGTCAGATTATAATTTAGCTAAAAATTTTCCTTTCAGAAAAAGCAAAATAGATGCCCAGTAGAGCAGAAACGATTGCTTTTTCTGTTGTCTAATGACCTAGTTACTGCCTGGGAGGGACTAACTAGCTTTTTGGAAACGACAACTTTCTCACTGCCCAGGACATGCCAGGCTTGATGCCATCTCTGCCATTTGAAGATAATGAACCATCATACTCTGTCAGAAATAAGAACTTACTTAATGAATAGTAACACTAGCAATCATAAGCAAGAAAAGTGCTTCAGTAGCATTTCACACCATTAAAACATATCTAGCTTGATTTTTTTCTTCCTTTTGTTATATTCTTGCCATTTTTCTAGGGCTCCTTCCTTATGCTTTTTATTTCAGTAAGTTTCTTCTTTGACCACTTCTATCATGTTCTCCCTCATTCTAATTCTTTTTAAATCCAACTTCCCCCACCCATATACAATTCATAGGTACATACATATGCATGGTAGTGTTCTAAACAATAGACTAAGGAACATTTTATGCTCCTTCTCTGAGCTGTGTATCCAATGATCTTAGAACTATTTTGAGGGGTTCCTGGGTGGCTCCGTAGGTTAAGCACCAATGTCAGCTCAGGTCATGATCTCACAGCTTGTGGGTTCGAGCCCTGCGTCCAGCTCTGTGTTGACAGCCTAGAGCCTGCTTCAGATTCTTTGTCTCTCTCTCTCTCTGTGCTCCTCCCCACTCACACTCTATCTCTGACTCTCAAATATAAACATTTTAAATGTTGTTTTAAAAACATTTAAAAAACAAAAAAAAACCAAAACAAACAACAAAAAAAACTACTTTGAAAATAGTACTTTAAAATTCCAGCAAACTTACAAAAGCAGTATTAGGGCACCTGGGTCCAACTCTTGATTTTGGCTCAGGATGACCTCACAGTTCATGGGATGGAGCCCTGCATCAGGCTCTGTGCTCAGCGTGGAGCCTGCTTGAGATTCTCCATCTCCCTCTGTCCCTTCCTTATGCACTCACATGCAGACACATGCTCTCTTTCTAACAAAAAACCCCAGTATTGCTCCAATATTCAGATGTCACTGTGAACTACTGCCCTATCTAATTCATCACTAACGCAGCACATTTCACCAGGGCCTATTCAAATTTTGAACTAAAAGATAATATGGGAAACAAAAAAAGTAAGAAGTATGTATATAACAAGTGTTTTAAATTGCTAATTTAGTATTATTTTATGTAATAATATTTTTGCATAAGCTAAATAGGCTCACTGTGACCTCTTATAAACCTTTAGATGAACAATGTAATGAAGTTCTCCTGGAATACTGAAAGCCTGGAAATCAATCCTGATTCACCATGTCCTAGAAAGACTCTCTAGAGCTTATTTACTCAAGGAAAGGTACAAAAACTTTCAAGCCAGGCATTCAAGAATTAACTCCCAGCTGTAATGTGGATGGACTTCTTTCTGTGCTTCAGTTTCATGCTCTGTAAGATGGAGATGATTAACGGTGCCTATATCCTAAGTTTGTTGTAAAATAATACATTTCTAGCACTTAGAGCAGAACTTGGCATATGGTGGGCATATTATTAGCATTTGTTATTATCTGTGTAATGGTCATATTAATTCCTACCACACAATTTATATGTAGCATACATTAAATTACAGCTAGGATTTTCATGGTGATTTGGTTTTCAGAGCACTTTTCACATGTCCACCAGGTACATGTTTAACATGTTAATATCCCTCATAAATAAAATATTTCACTAATGTACAAACTGAAAAACCTTAAATGTGTCACCCTGTATATTTTTTATTTGTTTTTATTTATTTTTTAATATTTTTGAGAGAGAGAGAGGGAGAGAGATACAGTACATGAGCAGGGGAGGGACAGGGAGAGAGGGAGACACAGAATCTGAAGCAGGCTCCAGGCTCTAAGCTGTCAGCACAGAGCCCAATGCAGGGCATGAATTCATGAGCTGCAAGATTATGACCTGAACTGCAGTGGGATGATTAACCGATTGAGCCACCCAAGCACCCTAATGCGTCACTCTTTTTAAAGAACCACCTATGAAAATCTATGTGCTATAAAATGTAAATGAATATTGCTTAAAATATAATACAAAATAATACTGATAATTATTAACATTATCTCTGTATGCCAGACATTGTGGCAAGTGTTCTATGTGCATTGCCTCATCTAAGTGATCATGTAAGCCTCTGAGGAAAGTATTGTTAGTAGTTAAAGGCTAAGTGAATGACTCAAGGTTATGCAATTAGTTTGTTGCAGACAAAGCTTTGAACTCAGGCACTCTGACTCTAGTTCTTGTGTTAATAATATGCCAACTTTTCAGATGCCATATGTTGTTTAAAATAAGCCATATTAATAAGTAAAACTATGTGGGGTAGAATGATAATTATGTATTTGAGTCAACTCATTATCTCTTGTTTCTGTTATCTTTGATTTTCTGGCTTACTTTAAAATTATATGCTTTGTCTTTAGTTTTCTGTAGTTGTATATTATGATATACCTAGATATACATTTTTCTGGATTAGGATTCTTTGGAGTTCTTGAAGCCTTGGAATGGTATCTTTTGCTTCTTTTGTAAAATCAGCCATATTCACTGTAAATAATGCCTGTATCCTATACTTTGAGCAGCAAGGTTCTACGTAACTTCTTCTGACCTATCTTTCTATATACCAATTCTTTTTTCAGCAGTGCTTAATTTGTAATTAAATCCATCAACTAAGTTCTTTATTTGGTTATTTTGATTTTTAGTATACAACTTCTGTTTCATTATTTCTCAAACCTATTTTACTTTTTATAACTTCCTGCAGATATTTAGAAGTGTGTCTTTGATTTCTTTAAAGACAATATTATAATTTTATTTGTAATATTTGTCCAATGATTCTATTTCTCTTTTTTTCTTCTGCTTTTCTTATTTTTTGTTTCTATATGTTCTCAGTAAACTTTTACTTGAAGTATTATTCATGGGAATATTTTGAGGCTTATAAGAAAGCTCCACTGTTACTGATAAGATTGTTGTTTACTTCTGTCATCTGTCCAGGGCTCCTTACCAATTTATAGACATTTCCCAGTTCATCCAGTGTGTGAGCATTGTGGCTTCAAGTTTACTTAAGTTTGTTTACAGTTTGAATTTCTCCTGACAATACAGCCATTTAGAAGCTTACTATTTCAGATAAATTCTGCACCTAAGGATACTGTGTCTTTTAAGTTATGTCCTCTTAGTCTGATTAGACCACCAAAATGAAAGCTCAGGTTTTCCCATTTTTCCCCCCAAATGTGAAATGGACTCAGGGAAAGGTCATTTGACATTTGACCTCTGGTTTCTCATCGACTCCAGGATTTTGGCCTGTTAATTCCTTGCTTTTGTAAAAACTCTTTGGTGCCTTTTTTTTTTTTTTTAATATTTTTATTTATTTCTAGGAGAGAGAGAGAGCATGAGCAGGGGAGGGTCAGAGAGAGAGGGAGACACAGACTCTGAAACAGGCTCCAGGCTCTGAGCTGGCAGTCAGCACACAGCCCGACGTGGGGCTCGAACCCACGAACCGCGAGATCATGACCTAAGCGAAAGTCAGACGCTTAACCGACTAAGCCACCCAGGCGCCTCTCTTTGGTGCCTTTTTAGTTTGTCCTGATTTGAATAATTGCTCCAAATTCTTTATCCTGTTGTAACCAGAAGAAGCTTCAGTTCCATACAATTGATATCTACTTAGCAATTTTAATTTTTTAAAGTTTATTAATTTATTTTGAGAGAGAGAGAGTGAGCATGCACAAATATGTAAGTTGGGGAAGGGCAGAGAGAGAGGGAGAGAATCCCAAGCAGATTCAGCACTGTCAGCACAGAGGTGGGCTTGATCTCACAAAACCATGAAAAAATGACCTAAGCTGAAATGAAGAGTTGGACTTTCAACCAACTGAGCCAATCAGGAGCCCTACCAGTTTTGATTTTTATTCTGAAGTTCTAAGTTGTCTTTCCCTTAGACCGGTATCAAATATTTCTTAAAAAAACATCTATTACTTGTGCTAATAGCCCCAACAAGTTATTAGACATCATGCTTAGAATCCAGCTTTCGGTTTTGTGCTGGATCCAAAGGAGCAAGCACTTGTTCAACATTGCAGTGTCTTTGCCCTTTTCTAGCTATGTTGCTCCAAGGAAACTTCAATAAACCCAAGTGAGAGAATTTAAGATAGGTAGTGCCTCTAAGAAGAAAGGGGCCAGAGGACATATGATCTTTAAAATCCCTTTGAGTGAGTACTGATACTTCTGGGGAACAGATAAAAGTGATCAGTGTTACAGCATGTACCCAGTATGCCTATTTCCTAGCAGCAGTGGATTGGATTAAGGACAATCTGATTTCTGACTCAGTTTTATTCTTTAGATATTTTCTTCTTTCCTCACTAACATGTTTTTCCTTTTGTCTGTGGATGAAGGAAAGTTACATTAATGAGAGAAAATCCTGATACCAAAGGGTCTCTTTTATGATCATCCTAGCCAACACTCAGGCTTTGGCTCTGCCCCAAGCCCCAGAGTACAAGGATACTACTAGTATTCTATTCACTTGGTTATTTCATCAAAAAGTTTAGCCATTTACAAGGGTCCATCTCATAATGAAGATCTTAATTCCCATTAGCATAGTTTTAAAAATAACATTATTTCATCTACCACTCATTAATCAGTGCTTTCCTAGGTATAATGTCTTGTTAAAAAATAAAAAAAAAGCAGTAAACAGAATTTCTACCCTCACTTTTGTTAGAATAACATATCCTTTTAGATTTCATTTAGCAACTTGCTCATACTTAGCGAAAATTGCTTATGACATTATGTAATTAGACTGATTTTATCAATTGTCTGTTGAGGAACCCAAAATTTGATGGGTATCGAGATGGGAACAGATTTAATGAGTACCAAGACAAAAGGAAGAATTAGGTCAGTGTTTGATAAATTGAGAATATAAAAGGGCTCATTAATTAGTCAAATTCACATGTTTTGACCTGTCCATTGTTTTGACCTGAAAAGATACTCAGTATCATTTAACAAGGATTTACTGGACCACTACTTTGTGCTTGGAATGATGGATTTAAGAAAGGCATAACATGTGGTTCCTCTCTTCAAATGATAAAAAAAAAAAAATGATTCATGTCTGTTTGGAAGAAGGAGATATACACAGAGCTAAAGGGAGAAGAGGTCACAGGTGACAGAGGTAAAGAGCCCCAGGAGGGATAACATATTGAACAAATACACAAAGTATGAGTATATTAAAAGCCTATGCTGGCGAGTAATGGGGCAAAAGTCTGGATGAAAAAGATCCGATATTACTAAGGAACCATGTGCTTCATCTATGGAATTTGTAACTGATCCTCTACTATGGAGCCATTCTAAAATTTCTAGATAAGAAAAAGCATGATGAATAAGAGTTCATTAGAGATTTTCCCAGTATTTCTGTAAGAAAGTAAAGAAGGAGTTGTTGGGCAAATCTTGGAAAAGAAAAGGCAATTTGGAGAATACTTGAATAACTACATGCTTTTACTTAAATACACTCTGTCAAAATGGCATAAAGTTTTCAGAAAAAAAGATTACCAACCTCAACCCATGGATATGTAGATTTACTAAGTCTGTGCAGTACCAAACAAATTTGGAAATCACCAGTTGTGATAAAAAAAAAAAAAGTCTAGGGTAATGATAGTAGAAATGGAGAGGAAAATTATCAAAAATGTTTCTAAAAAGGATCCTCAGTGGTATTTAGATTTTAGATATGAAAAGCTAAAGAGAGAGATGTATCAAAGATTATTTTTAAACCAGTACATAATAGGTATAAAACAAACCCTGATTTCCTGAATCAATGCCCTTAACATTTTAAAGTTAGATTTTCAGTAGAATAATGGCAGGAAGAATTGAAGGAACTCAAGCTGTTCGTCCCTAAATATATAGTGAGACTGAGAAAAAGTAAAACTAGAGCAGAATAACAAACCCTCAACCTCCCCTGTGACAAGTGGTAATTTAATTATCACTGGCAATCAACTACATAGAAAAAAAAAAACCCACCCTATAATCAGGGAAAAACCTGATTACATTTAATTTCCTTAGATCCACAGCTCAAAAAAGCAGGACTACTCAGATATTATTATCAAGTAGAAATTATTCCTAGTCTGATTTTTTGGGAGAGTTCTTTTCTTTTTAGAGGCAGTCTTAAGTCATGTCAGTCTTTAAAATGGGTCTATCTGGAAGCAGTGAAGGTAAAAAGAAAAATCCGTTTATAGTACATGACTAGGGGACAGAACATCAGACTCTTATTTTTAAATCCTACACTTGATCTTAGCCAAAAGGCCGAGAAGAGATCTTACTATTAACTCCTAATAAGTGAACTACTTTTTTGGAATAAGGGACGAAAGTACAAACAATCTCACTGGACAATCTCACTGGATTACCCTAATCAAGTCTCTTGTTTCCCTCAGCTTATTTCTTTATCTAGAAGTGGAAGAATTGGACTAGTACTCTCTGGATCTATTCTGGTTCTAACTTGTTTATGTGATATCCACGGGATGATTGATATTCTTAAATTACCAGATGTATTATTTATATTAGTATTAAATAAATGTGAAAGGCTCATAAATAGCCCAGAAAAAAGAATAATAGAACAATATCTATTAAAAGTATTATCCAATTCTTACCTTTTCATGAACCAAAGCTTATATTCTGTTCTTAAAAAGCAGAGAGAAAGGATGTTATTACCATTATCACTACCACTGTCATCATTTTTTGAGTGTGGCAATGCAGCATTTCACATTATTATTTTTAAAATTGCTATTATATAAATTTCATTAGCACAAACAAATCTTGAATTTCCTCAGGGATTTCCCAGATATAAATGACAGTTTCCCTATAGAATATCTGGTTAATCATTTGGTATAGCCACTGAAATGAGCAAATTCTATTTTTGAGAGAGAAAAGATGAAAAAATATAATTAATATGGTATCCTCACTTAAACACCTATTAATTTCAGTGAATAAACTCATACAGCTATAACTCATAAATATTCATATGTTTTGTATCCACACTTTAATGTTACCATTACATGACTATGCACCAAGTTTATCTCTACTGATGGAAAGAGACATAGATACCCCACAGAGGCTGATGGTTGCTTATTCTCACAGATTGCCATTTCTTCCTCATTAGTCCTCCTCAGTGTCCTTCCTTCCACTAGTCACCTAATTCTGTTCTTATTACCCATCAGAGGGTGAGTCACCATCAGCTTCCTCCATCTCTCTTTAGGCTGCACGTGTGTACCAGGAGACAGTCACATTCAACTATGAATGTTTAGTTTTGTGGCCCAATCAGTTCTCTTCAGTCATTTTGGATAACACATAAAACATACAGATATACATATTGATGAAAACTCATGGAACACACTATTTTTGCTTCATTTATACCAAATATCTGAGTTGAGCTAAAGGTTAGATTATCAGAGCAAATGGAATTAGGCAATTACTTAAAAGTAGTCTTGTATACCCTAGGTAGATGAATCCCCTAATTGTTAGGACCTTAGGTTAATTCTTTTTTTTTTTTTTTTTTTAACATTTTTTTATTTGTTTCTAGGAGAGAGAGAGACAGCGTGAGCAGGGGAGGGTCAGAGAGAGAGGGAGTCACAGACTGAAACAGGCTCCAGGCTCTGAGCTGGCAGTCAGCACAGAGCCCGACATGGGGCTCGAACCCACAAACCGCGAGATCATGACCTAAGCGAAAGTCGGACGCTTAACCGACTAAGCCACCCAGGTGCCCCTAGAACCTTAGGTTAATTCCTAACATTATGAAATTGTAAGGCACACTGAAGCACATGTCAGAGGTTCTAGGAGATCAGTTGGAAAGACTTTGAGACTGGCCCATAAATGTTTTTCAGACATGCACAGACTAGTCTGATGGGCTGGAGGACCCCAAAGGAGACTAGGCTGAAGGAAAATACAGTTTCTTGGACTGAAGTGCAGGGGGAAAAAAAGTATGGTGGAGTGGGCCACACATATTATTAGGGCCTAGCTGGTCTGAGGGAGTGGAGAAAGTTTCAAGTACATTATGAGGTTGGGCCACAACTCAGCTTGCCTTGCCATGTAGTCTCTGGACGAAAAACCCTTTATCAAAAAAGAAAGAACTGTGTCACTAGGATTCAACAACTATGCCATCAGAATGCTCTTAGGAAGAGCTGGACAAGAGACGCTCACTCCTAGGAAACTAGGGAAAGATACTGTGTTCAGGAGTCCAGGAAAGGTAGGCAGAGATGTGCATAGTACCAAACCCAGTAGGTTTGGGCTCAATGCAGTAGGACCCCACAGAGAGCTCTGAGTACACATCCTACACCCTTGATAAAACCTTCAGTGTTGGGGTTGTATGTTTATATGTGTCATCTGTCAGTATTTTCTTGAGCATAAATCACTGGAAAATATTACCTTGTGGATATAAGTGAGGTAAGGAAGCTGAAAGGACTCCATTTTAGAAAGTCTCCATCCCTGCTATTTTTCTACTAGGCCCCATTTACCTGTGTTCTATATTTTGCTTCTGACTAGACCAAATAAGGTATGTTCCCACTTCAAGGGAAAATCCAAAAATAGTTAATCATTCTCTGAGTTTTGTCTGAGGCTCCAAACACCTGATAACATCTAAGCAGAGCCAGATCCCAAACATGTTCTAAGGGGTTAGCTGTGAAAAAGCCTTGGCTGATGCTGGCTTCAACACTCCCTACCTTCAGTTGTTGATGGAATGACACCTACTGTTTACCTGACACTCACCTCTGATTGGACCTTACCCTGGATTCCTGAAGGAACACATACCCTAGACCCCTTTCTAATAAAAACCTCTAACCCCAATTAATGACAAGACTCATTCTTTCCTTTCCAAGTCTCCAAGACACTCCAGCTGCTATTCTCTATCACTCACACTATTCATTAAAATATGCTCTGGCTTGTGTTTGATTTCTGTCCTGCGTGAAGCCAAGGATTTTCTTGGCTGATCCTGTAGGACCCTTCTCCTGGTCCTTGGACCCAGGCTGCCTGCATCATAAGAAGTTGGGGATTGGAAATATTGACCATGGGATACTGGGACCTCTCTGTACATACCAATGGGGAATACTGGCATCTTGGTTACTCGCATTTTATAGCTTGATCAAAATATTAAAAGCTAATTTTGGGAGATTTCATAATGTACACAGTTCATTTCTAAGTTTTACATGGATTATCTAATGTAATACTCAATAGTAAATGTTTGCATCTCGTTGTAGGTAAGGCTATTTGGATTTTACAGGTAAAGAACTTGAGGTACAGTGAATTGAAGTAATTTGCCAAAGACCAAATAGTTGCTAAGGATGAATCAAAATATATCTCAAAACAAAAGAAGGAGAATATGCAATATTGTAAAACCCATAGGATGCACCAAAAGCAGATGCTAGAGTGATCTATGCTATAAATGCTTATATTAAGGAAAACAGTTCAAATAAAAAACATGACCCCACAAGGAGATTTGCTATTTGATTTCTTATTTGGCCCATTGCTTGCAGTGTGTTTAATTTTTTACACATTAAAATATCTAATGTTTGCATTGTAGATTTTCCAGCTTTGTTTTATTGTTGATCTTTAGTTTTGTACCACTGTGGCTGGAAAATATCCTTGGCATGACTTCGGTCTCCTTAAATTTATAATATTTGTCATGTCTCTTTTTATGTGATTTAACCAGGGCATTCTTCTTTGAGTACTTGAAGAAAATGTGTACTCTATTTTTCTCAGATGGAAAAATATATTATTCCAAGGTATATTATGTCTTATATATCTTTTAGAACCATGTGTTCTGAAGTATGGTTCCAGTAAAATAAATCTCTTGTTAAAAAAATCAACTTTACCTGAAGGTACTTATTTAAAATAAAACATATGAGAGGGGACATGGGTGGGAGAATGGGTGAAATAGGGGAAGGGGATTAAGAGGATGCTTACATGATGCACACTGAGCGATGTAGAGAATTATTGAATTACTATATTGTATACCTGAAACTAATAAAACAGTGTATGTTAACTATGCTGGAATTAAAATAAAAAGCTTACTTAAAAATAGCTGCTAAGAGTGGAGATGGAACATAAATGTGCACAGCTCAAATCCAAGGGTGGTGTTTTTATTCACAATACCCTACTGTTTGGCAGTCAACTGATTATTGTTTTGACTAAGAGAGGAAATGGGAATTATACCCTACGACCATCATCTTTGTTTCTGCAGGTTGTATAGAGCAACTACATGTGGTCATTTTCCCCCAAGGTTTTTTCCTAACTGCCCCTGACATTGTCTGCGTCTTTAATATACAGTGAATATAATAGACCACTGCATAATGTTAATGGCTCAGGCAGCTGGTTCACTGGTGGAGAAAGTAAATATACCATTATCTCATAGGACATACAGTTGTTAACAGTGATAGAGTCCCTTCTTAGCCCAGTGCCCACTGCTGTCCCAGGACATTTTGCAAATACCTTTAATTTACAAGTTGCTGTTTTAATGCCTTCTATAGGAGCTCTCAGAGCCATGCCAGATAATTATTTCTGTTTTAAATCGTTTGTCTTTTCAAATATCAGTTAATTTAAGAAGCAGTATGCTAGACAACTTTATTATACAACACTCCTTACTATACATAGTCCTTGGCACACATGCACTGGTCACTGTTGCTATCACTGCAAAGTACAGAATGGAGCCCAGGACTTTACTCAGCCAAAACAACAGAATCCTCAAAGCTTTCCCTGACATTATTTACCCAAAGTGCAAGGCCCTGTCAGTGAGGACATCCATCATCACCTCATGTCACATCTGCCATATGTGTCTCAGGTGAAGTCAGTTGTAGCTATCTTTACTATTCTTAAGTAGCCACTTTACTCTGGATTCATAAAGATTAGAAAGAGATAAACTTTTGCTTTTTGCATCATTTTAAGCCTTATTGACAAGAGGAATTGAAGAATTCCTAAGTAGACTAGGCAGGGAAAGAATCAAATCTCTCTGTAGGTATTTTAATTTCACCTCCTGTTTCTCTTGAGCTTGTAATGTCTACATCATGTATGAATTCTTACTAGAGGGAAATTAGTGAATTAGAGCTCTGTCACTTTACCTTCAAAATCACCTCTCAATGAATATGTCAGCTATGTCTTTAATGAGAATAGTGAGCTCCCTTTTGACTTCTAAAAGGACAAAATCATATTGTCTATTTGCAATTCAGAGTTAGGTTTGCTGTTGTTGCCTGTTGCCACATTCTTGACTGGCTTTGATATATTAGACAGAGAAGTTACTGAAGCCTTGTTTCAGGCATTTCTGCATCTGTAGAATGTGACCTGAATATCTGAATTAGAAAGAAGTTTCTCCCATATAAGTTAATAAAAAATACAATCTAGTATTGTTTCACTTATGATCAGGCATGGCAATAAGACTTGTATTATATTCCTCCAAGTTGTGTGTTAACTTATTCCAAGTGTGTGTGTTTTAGGTAAAAGACTGTTTTTGTATTTTCTATTGAAATGAACAGTTCCCTGAAAGGGATCAAATAGACCGAGATTTACATTCACCCAAAGGGGGAAGCTTTAAGTACAATGGTGTTACTGTAATCAGTAGAATGCAAATTGTGTACTCCAGGGACCAGAAGGCACAATTCTAACTTCAGAGGTTTCCAAGTAAAGGAATAATCACTAGTCATTTCCTAAGGTTTTCAGATAATATTATGGCAAATTTGGGAGAGGCTGTGATAGCACCTGATTCAGACAGATGTAAAGTTGTGAATTAGTAACAAAAATATTGGGATATTGCTTTCTTAATACAAAGTGTTTCTATCCTGGAGGAGAAAATATAGTTCAACACTGCTCACAAAAATACATCTTGTTCTTTTTAGTAAATTCACTCATATTTTATAGAATTTTGTTAGCGTTGTTCCTTCTCTATCTTTATTTTATGTTTTAAGTTTTTATTTAAATTCTAGTTAGCTAACATAAAATGTATTATTAGTTTCAGAGATAATAATGTATAGAGATTCCAAATCTCCATATAATACCCAGTACTCATCACAAGTGCAGTCCTTAATCCCCATAGCCTATTTAGCCCATCCACCTACCTACCTTCCCTCTGGTAAACATCAGGTCGTTCTCTGTATTTAAGAGTCTATTTGTCTCTTTTTTCCTCCCTCTTTGCTCATTTATTGCTTAAACTCCTCATATGAGTAAAATCATATGGTATTTGTATTTCTCTCATTTACTGCACATAGCATTATACTCTCTAGCTCCAACCCTGTCATTGCAAATGGCAAGATTTCATTCATTTTCATGGCTGAGTAATATTCCATTGTATATAAATACCACATCTTCCTTATCCATTCATCAGTCTGTGGACAGTTGGTCTTTATTCTCTCTCTAAAAATTATCTGGGAACAAATCAATTTCATAGGCCAATAGAAACCTTTTTAATAATCCAGCCTAGAAATTTTATTTGTTGCATGTGGTATAAGACATTCTTTATTAGACATATGGCATCTTTGAGTACCAGGTACTGTTCCAAGAGCTGTACATACATTTAATTATCACAACCCTGGTAGGCAGATGCTATTGCCATCCCCTTTTTATAAATTAGGAAATTGAGGCATAGGTGAGTTAAATTGTTTTATCACATATGCAGAAAATAAAGGAACATGAATTTGAAGACACACAGGCCAGTTTCAGAGACTCTGCTTCTAATTAGGGTGACTATATATAATTCATCATTCTAATTGAGATAATTTTAGGAGTTAAAGGGAGCCCTAGCAGTAATCACATTGGGACACTAAGTGTAAATGGAGATGTCTCAGGAAAACCAGGGTATATTGTTACTTCTTCTCAGCTGCCACTACCAGGTGGAAAATGATCTCTTATTAAGGGTGCCACTTTACAAATTTTCAGCTGTACCTCAACTTCCTTGTTTGCTGTATCTTGCTTACTTGAAAGAGATTCAATGCTGTGGGAATGAAGTCCAACTACGTAAATTGCTGTCACAGAGTCTCCCATCACAAAATAAAGTGAGTGGTGACAAGTCAAAACAAATTAAGCAGTGTCAGCTTTGTCAGTCTTTGGCTATGACAACATAGTTTCCAGAATGCAGATCAGGCTAAATGATCATAAAGCTAACATCACAATACTTTCTTTTGATGAAAATGCATTAATTAATTTATAACTCACTGAATAGAGTTACATGCTAAGAGGCTGGGGAAGTCTTTCCTGAGGACAATGAGGATTTAACTGGCAAAATCTCATTTACAGACAAGAACTAAACCTCAGAGAATGACAGCAGAATTCAACTACTCAGAGTGTTTCTTGCACCTGGGAAATTTTCTTCAAAGGGAACATATGAAGCAGCTATAAGTCAAAAGCAGGGTCATCACGTGCACAAGTTACCTTTTCTAATAAGTAGGATTAAAGTTTCTGAGCATTAAATAAGCCCAATGCAATCAATAGGCACGTGAAAGAACTTTAAGACTAACCATTTACAGGTTAGTCTCTGTGAAAGCCTATGTACACTCAACCGTCATTTACTTTAAGCTTACATGTCAAGTACTAGCAAGTATCCTAGCTGAACTATAAGAAATAGTCATTCCAGTTACATCACCATTTAGCAGGGGTAGGGGAAGGAAATATGCTATTTGCCCTATCAATTTTGTGGCACAGTCATTTGATTATAGGTTAAAATAGTGAATGTCAACAGAAATGGTGGAGTAAAGATGTCTGAAAACCTACCCTCTGTAAAATCATGAAAACATTAGAAAAATTGTCAAAATTATCAGGAGATTGAGATGTTCATAAGGTGCTATTAAAAGCTCTGGCACATACTTGAGAATCTAGAAGTCACTGCTATGTACCCTACGAAGGCCCTAAACTCTCACCTCTGGCTAACCTTGAGGCTCATGTGAGCAGGCAGTGAAAGCTAAAGCTGAACTGTAAACTGCCGGGTAGAGTGTTGAAGGCTTGCCCCAAGCATCATATGGAGTTCCTGTATAGCTCTCATCTCTCCTTCTTTTATGCTGTTGTCACAAATTCTATCTATAAATTGTGTGCCCATCAACAGAGATTTATACTTAGTGCTTTATACAGTTGTCTTTTAAGTTAGATGGGAGATAAAAGGTTGTCAATAACAAAACATACACACAAAGAAAATAATTCTTAAAACAAATGAAAAACAAGAAAATTAAAATAACGCACTGAAATTCATCTCTTTCATACCAATAAAGGCATTAATAGAGGATTACAGAAACTAAAATCCATGAAACATACAGACAACAAATAGCAAAATGAATGATGAAAATCGGACCTTATCAATAAATCCTTTAAATGGAAATGGATTAAGCAGAATAATCAAAAGGTAGAGATTAGAAGAATGGATTAAAAGAATGAAATCTATATACTAAACAAACAGTAAACAAAGGGATTTGGAATGGCTATGCTAATATTAGACATCAAGTTTAAGACAAAAAAATGCTGCTAGAGAAAAAAAAAATATTTCCTAATGATTAAAGTATCAGTCCAAGAAGACATAGCAAGTATAAGCATATACAAATCTAACCACAGAGCTTCAAAAGACATGTGGCAGTATCTGACAAAATTGTAGAGAGAAAACATAATTCAACGGTAGTAGTTGGTAATGTCAATATCTCATTTTCATAAAGAGGGTCTAGTTATAAAAAGAGCCAGAGAGTTAACAACTTGAACAGTATAAACTAGCTAGACTTAAGAGACATTTACACAACACTCCACATAACAATAGCAGAATACATATTCCTAAATGCACATGAAATGTGATCCAAGACAGACCATGTATTTTCCCATGAAACAAATCTTAATATGTTTATTTTTAAATGTTTGTTTATTTTTGACAGAGAGACAGAGCATGAGTGGGAGAGGGAGAAACAGAATCTGAAGCAGGCTTCAGGCTCTGAGCTGTCAGCACAAAGCCCAATGAGGGGCAAGAACCCAAGAAACTGCGATATAATGAACTGAGGAGAAGTCAGTCACTTAACCGACTGAGCTACCCAGGTGCCCCTAATATGTTTAAAAGAATTAAAATCATAAAAATATGTTCTCTGACCAAAATGTAAATAAATTAACATTCAGTAGTACAGGGAAATTTGGACAAGTCACAAATGTGTGGAAAGTAAACAATACAATTATCAAACACTGAATTCTGCACACTAAATAAAACAAAGGAGAAAGAAGAGTTTAATGCGAGGCTTTTGACCTGCAAGCGGGGAAACTCTAGGCCAACAAAACATTAAAATCCCAGTTGCTCAGAGACTAAGGGATTTTTATGGACTAAATATGGAAGTTATTTGGCTTTTTCAGCTGATTGCTTGCCTAGGGGTTTTCTTTCTTATTTGGATCAGGGTCACTGAGTCAGGGGAACAAAGAAGTCCAGAGATGGCATGAAAAGACTTGCTATTTGGGGACTGGCTGGTATCCTATGATGATTTTAAGAAGGGCTATAAATTCTCATAAGGTTCTGTTTCTTTTATATGTGTGTGTTATGTTATGTGTGTGTGCTTTGATTGTTTCTACTTTGTTCCTAACATAAGTGACTCCATTGTACTTAGGTTGTACACACTTCTAAATAAGCATTGGATCAAAGAGAGAATCACTTGGAAAGTCAGAAAATACTTTGAGATGAATGAAAATAAAAAGGCAATATACCACACTTAATGAGATTTCAGGGAAACCATTCCTGTCACATGGAGCCTTGATTGTAGTAGGGAGAGACAAACAATAAAAATAATAATAAGTTGACTCATCAGGTAGTCTCCTTACAAGTCATGATCTATGTCCTGATGTCTTTTATCATAGTTCAGGACATTTTCCACTCTGTCACATGGTATGATTTGAGGAATAGACTTTTCTGGGAAAGGAAATACTAACAAGATTTTGTTAGTAAGACAAGAAGCACTGGATCTTCCTTTATCTTTCCTGTTTCCTGGGAGGAGGGCTAGGACCTACCTAGATAGTTTGCCGGATATGCAAGAGTCATCCATATACCAAGAGGGACTCCTCCTCCTTGCATTCTTCCTTCTCATGGATAGGTGTGGAAAAAGCATTGTTTTTACTGGAAGAATACTCAGAAACCTTTGCTCTGAGACAGTCTGGCTTTTTGTACCACCTTTTTAGTTATGGGAAGAAGGAACTTGTACTTGGAATGCTTTCCATGTTCCCAGAGAGTGGGAATTACAGTCACCCACCGTCCATCCGCTCATGGCTTATTTTTTTTTTAATTTATTTTTGAGAAAGAGAGAGAGAGACAGCATGAGTGGGGGAGGAACAAAGAGAGAGAGGGAGACACAGAATTTGAGCTGTGAACACAGAGCTGGATGCGGGGCTCGAACTCAAGAACTGTGAGATCATGACCTGAGCCAAAGTTGGATGCCTAACCGACTGAGCCACTCAGGTGCCCCCATGGGCTCATGTCTTATCTGGGGAGGGAGCCATAGGAAGCAGACTTGGGTACAAGGTCCAGGACTGGACCCTCCTAGCTCATTGTTCAGGCAAAATGGTAACTAATTATATATCTCTATCCTGGTTTTGGCTGAAGGGATTTTGACTATTAACTGAATCAATATCCTCACCTTCATATTACTTCCTATTACTTCCTGTTACTTGTTAGCATTTCTCATAGGTATTTAATATCATATTTTTAAATAAGGAAAGATATAGATAAGTGAGCTATGGGGCTAAGGAAAACATCCTTCCATCTTGAAATGAAGGGATTGTTCATGTTGACAACCACATACTGACTAAAGAGATTTCAGCCTGAGACTCTCACTGTCTCTGGGAATACTATTTTCATGGTGCATTTAGCAAATGCTTTATTATAATTGAACTTCTATGAAACTACATATTATGCAAATAAATTAATTACTATTTGTAGCATTACAATGGCTAGTAAATCAATTCATAATTATATGACACTTAAAATAAATAGAATAACACTCTTTAAATTTCCCTGCTGAAGTGCTAATGCATAATATGCTCAGTAGCAAAGCAATCAAACAGTAGAAGGTGAAGCAGCATTGTATGCTCAATCACTGGTACTGAGCATAAAATGAAGCCACAGTGACTGCAAGCTTTGCTCTCCATCCCTTTACACTCCAAATACCCTGAACAACTGCCTATAAATATACCAAATATACTTTTACTTTCATAATCAGTAGCTGACATCTAAGGCCAGAATAGAGTATTTGTTGAGATAAACTTTTCAACTTTTGCAATTCTCTAATATCAAATACATTTCCCAGATAGTTTCCTGTATCGAGAGCATTGCTTTGCCAAGCAAGAATTGGTAAGGTAAAAATAAAAAATAATAAAGGAAAACTCCTACCCTAACTTTGCACTTGCAAAACACATAGGGTGGACACAACACTGTTGGTGGTATTCTCTTAAGCATTTCAGTGCAGAAAGTCTCTCCAGAAATCAAGATATAATTCAATTCTAAAGACAAGCATCAGATGAATCTGGGGCTCTGGAGAGACAGCGAGAATAAAGCATCAACAAGGAACTAGTCCTTATTTTGTGTTTCTTTATTTCCTTGTCAATATCTGAGGATCCTGTAATCCAAAGAATAGCTATAATCCAAATGTCTAGGAAAGTATTTGATGTATCCCAGAGGTCGCATACATTTTGAAGGCCTTCAATAGGTAAAAGAGCCAAATTGGCTTATTTTATTTTATTGCTACAATAGCAGTTGCACATGTACATATACACTAGGAGCCATGCTCTGAAGAGCAAATGGAATGTATAATGAGATGTGGCTTTGAAATGCTTGGTTGGCAATGTTTTCTCCATTCCCTAGTAAATCACAAGAAAGGCAGCAACATCCTGTCAGAATGTATGATAAATAATAATTTCCTAAGTCCCAGTCACTCTGAACCTCTAGATGAGAAGGAAACCAATTTAGAAGCAGTTTTATTTTGTGGTATGTGGTCACAGGAGTATAGTCCTAACAGCAGGGAGCCTGGGCTCTCCAAAACACTTCTCTGTGGCCTTGGAAAATTCATTTAAATCCTCCAGTTCTAAAATCTGTGAAATGTGAAGATTTGAAACCTTATTCACCTCTGATAAAATGTCAGCTTGAAATTAAATATTAAAGTAACAGTAATTATCATTAATTTCCAGATGCAATAAAATTGTAAGTAGAATTTTTGTTAATCAAATCTTATGTCTGTTGATTCATTACATAATTTTAGAAGCACTCAATGGACAATTGTTTCTAACACTTTTAATATTTGTCAAATATTGATCAGTAAAACTAATCTGAAATGCAGTAGGAAAGATCTCTTTGGAGCCAGTAAAGAAAAAAAAAAAAAAAAGAACAAAAAATATCTCCATCTCTTCAGGGTGCCCAGAAGAAACTGGAGGAAGATATTGGTGGAGTCCAGGAGACTGGAAGTGGGGAGCCTGCAGGAATGGATAAAAACCTGGCTTGACTTTTAAATTTTGGGGAATACAAAATAGCTACTTGTGTATGCATGCTCCTGTGGGTGTGTGTGCATGCGTGTGTGTGTGAAAGCTTCCTCTTCTGCTGGGTTACCCTAGTTGCACTGGGGCCACTATCAAGTCAGAAGAAGTTGGAGGACCTTCAAACTCAAGCACTGAGGAGCCACCACGTAAAATTGAAACCCAAAGTGTGCAACAGAGAGTGCTTGTAAAGTAGAGGAAGTCTAATTCTGACCTGCTGCACTAAAAGACATGAATGAAATTCTCAGAATGAGATTCTGAATGAGAAATGAATGAGATTCTCATAAACCAAAACTGAGATGAAGATCCTCTTGCTCTTGCTCAAAATTTTCAGCCCCTCTTGCTGCCTCCCTTTAGAAAAAATCGAGGCCATGGCAGAGAAAGTCTCTTGAACACACACACATACACAAAGGGTCATCAAATGTGTTTTATGGACTCATATTAGGTTTTTGTGGAATTTACCCAATGCTTTCTTCATCTAAAGTATAGTGAAGGGTTCTAAGTAGTAACTGTAAGAGTTATTTTACTAAAATCTCTGTAGGTGATTGGGTCCAAAGCAGTGTAACATAAAATTTAAGGAAGACATTCTCTACAGAAAAGCCAATGTGACCTTTACAAAAGTTAAAACTGAGCACATCACTACCATGCTCAATGGCATCCCACAGCTCTTAGGGTAACAGCCTAAGTCCTTGCCACAGCCCAGATGCACGGCCTTGCCTGCTATATTTCTTCTGCCTACTTCTTCATCTCCGTTTCCTGGCTCACTGTACCTGAGAGGCACCACCTTCTTTTTCTCAGACTTGCAGACACACGTAAGCCTTTGAGACTTGCCTTTACATCCTCTTCTTGGAATTTTCTTCCTTTGTCTCACTCACATCCTTCAGATCCTGAACTAAGTAGCTCATCCTGTGAAATGCCTTCCCACTGACCTGATCTAAAGCTATTTACCCCAGTTATTCTGCATGTTGCCCTGTTCATTTCCTGGCACTTAACAACCAATAATTAATTTGCTTATTATGTATTTATATGTTTATTATTTTTAGTATTTTTATTCCCCACTAACATGTTACCTCCATGATCAGGGTTCTCATCCTTTTATTTACCATGTTATCTTTAGTGCCTAGAACAAAGTTTGGCCCATAGCACAGACTCAGTATTTGTTAGTTGAATGGAGTTGTATTAAACTGTCATGTTTTAGTGTTAAAATCAACTCAGAGAGCTATGCATATGGTAGAATATTAGAGATGGAACACTTGTAAGTTCCATCCTTATTTTACTACTTTATTTTTACCTTTTACATCCTTATTTTGCTAGAGATGAAATGAGATCTTAGGTGGTTATCCTTAGGCCTGTAGCACTACTATCACATTACTTAAGGAAACATGCCACTGTAGAATTCTAGTGGGTGAAGCATACATCTGTCTGGTCAATTTAAGACTTTTGGTGGCTTAACACTATGAATTTATGAAGGTTAAGCATGTTATCAACATTTATCATCTCAATAGAAAAATCAGCCTTGATTCTGTATTTTTCCTAGAAATAGAAGAAAATTTTCCCAACTGTCATCAGCAATTAGCTAAGGAAGTCACAACCCTTGTGTTATCATCCCTAGAAGAACTATTCAAGAGCCCACCATGGATCACCACAACTCTAAAACATCAGAAGACCTAGCTCTTTTTAGGTTATGTGCATCTACTGTTTTCTATAAATTTTCTGTTCCTCATGTAGAACAATGGAGTAAGGCTTTGTATGTGTAGAAAACTCTCAGTGTAGATGAAGAGACAGGATGAAATTGTCATCACTCAGATGTAATTACAGTTGCCATAAACATTCAAAGTCGGACATATTTACCTTCTGTGGACATAAGAATAGATTCACAGTTGATTTCCTTACTTTTCTTGGGAATCCTACTGGGATAGACCTGGAACAGGAAAAATGAATGGGGATGTTTTATGCTACATGTATGTATTTAATTACACATTAAATATACATAATAATAATGTATAATATTACATTATAGATGGCATGGAAACTACTCAATCAAACCACATCAATATTCCTGGATCACTAACACACCAAAGTCAAATGCATCTGTATTTTCAACAATCTCCTCTCACCCTTTGTTTCTAGAATGCATCGTTTTCTCTTTTTATTATGCTATCATAATGTATTTTTCAGCTCACAACACTAGGAGAGATTTTGTTTACATTAACATCCAACAGGGAAAACACTAGAATATAATCTAATATTTGGTTGAAATTAAACTAAATTATTTTCTTCATCAAAATAACTTTTTACTGCATAATGAAATTCTAATAATGCCATATCAGCTGAATTATAAAGATAAGCTTAAATCACAAAATCGTATCAAATTTGTGTAGATTAAAATACTTTTCAATAAAACTCTGAAATATTTAAAGCTAGTATTTAGAATACTACAAAGTTTCTCTTTAGAACCTTATGCTTTCAGCAGAATGAGATGTCAAGAGGTCAGCTAAGTCATCTCTTTTCCTCCAGAAAGAATTAAAAAAATATATAATGACCACATACAAACTGAACAAACATGTTTGGAAGCTTGAAGATAAGGAAAGGGAACTTTACTACTTTACTCAGTTATGCCTCACAATATTGAAGCCTCTAATATCTAACTCTCACCAAGGTCAAGACTGTTTTGGTTGGTTATATTTAGAATCTTCCAATTACTTACATCACATCAAAATTGAAACCAAAGATAAGTAGAGATCTAAAACTTTAAATGTCAAAAATATAGCAAATAGAGTTACATACACATTTGAGAAATAAAATCATTAAAATAATTTGTGAGAGATAAATATATTTAACACAGAAGAGTTGTAAATTGGTAAATCTAAGTATAAAAAGCAAATCAAGTACAGATGAGTTCTCTGCGCTTGGACTAGCACTCAGTAGTTGGTGTACTCATTCACTGTTTCATATTCTGTAAAACTGTCTCTATATGAATAAGTATGCTCAGTGACTGTGTTTCATAGAGAACAGAGCTTTTGTGAGGAATGGCCAATTAAGAGTATCAGTTAGGCAATGTCACAAAGCAGCCAATAGCCTTTCATATATACATACATTAACTGCACAAAGCAACAAATAACTTTACTTTTAAATGCTTTTATTTCAATTTATGGACATTTTACGACATTAAAGATATATTCAAGATTTGAGAAACATAATGAACTATCCATTGCTTACACTCTGTTTCTAGAAATTTAGAAAGGAAACTCAAGTCACAGACGATTCTATTACTCAGATCACTCAGAAAACCAGTCTCTAAGCAATGAAACTGAATGCTATATTACTGCTATCCAAATACAGATTTTTTTGGATTAAGATATATATGTATGTGATAACACCTTTACTTAACCTTACATTCAGGTTATGGAAGAATGCTGAAGTGCTATGCTATAAGGCCATTCTGAACCAGGAAGACTAATGGTGAGAATCTAGTTTTTTCTTGATCAAAAGGATACCACTCTGACCTTCATCTCCAATTTATCATAAGGTATTCTTTTTTGACTCACTTCTCCACTGTAATGTAACAAATTAGCCTGAGTGGAACATTTGGCCATAGTGTCCTCATAAGAAGACAGCACTTGATTCATGGAGACTTAAACCTGTGCCATTTTCTACCTATTTGCCTTAAGAATAATGGTCATAATGAAAGAATAGAATACCTGTCCACACTCACGGGATAAGCCATGAAAAGACATACTCAAAAAGTTCAATATTGACCTTCCATTTCAGTATGAAGTAACTAGTTTTCAGAGATAAGATCTGAGGGAATCCAGCAAATGTTAGCATTTTTCTCTCTCAATTTGGCTATCCAAATGAGATGAAAAGAACTATATGCCTCAGGAGGGATCCTTTGAGAACATGCAAGATATGGCTGTTCCAAGTATATTTTTAGCTGACAAACACATCATGAATCAGTCTCAAGATAGACAGATAGACAGACAGACAGATAGATAGACAGAGACAGACAGACAGATAGATAGAGTCTATGGGGAAATGTAGTTCCAGCAGTTGGCTGATGGACAGAACAGAACAAAACTAATTTCATATTTCAGAGGAAACAAAATAAAAGCATCTCAATGCCAAGAGCATTTATTGGTATAAAGTCACATGCATAAAGCTGGATTTTTGCACCTGATTTCAGGTCTTTATCTTCTCTGGAGGCTCTTTGCCTTCAAATCTTCACTTTCTGTCTCCAAAAAAAAAAAAAAAAACAANATAGTTAGTGGAAGTTCTCACTTAGTAGCTGAGATTTTTACTTTTACCCATTTTCTTTTCCACTTAATTCTCCTCCCTAAATAAATTCCCTTTATTATTATTCCTTTAATTCAATAATGTCTGTGAGATTTTCTTTAGCATGCATATTACTTGAAGCAGGCAGAACTGAAATTAAATGTAATAAGATCATTAGTCATCCTAGTGAATGATTATGCCCCCATATGGTCAGTTTTGTAGACATACAACTCAAATTACCAGTGCCAAGGGAATGTACTGCTTTTATAGATACTGAGTGATCATTTCATTTTTATCAGAATTTCTGAAATATTTCATCCCTGTGGGTGATTTCTAATAAACCTAAGTGTTCTGTACCATCTTCCTATTCCCACTAAAATGTAAAAACCTTCTAAAACAAAAGGATCTTTTTCCCTCTATCTCTTTGTGATTTCTTTCTTTTAAATTCCTGTATCATTGGCAGATATTCTTGAATATATACTATCTTATATAGCCCATTTTTAATTGTCTTAAATTTACTTTTCAATTAAATCATAAACTACTTGATTATAGATATTTTATGTACTCCTCATAGCATCTTTTAGTATAAACTAGGTTCATAACTGTTAAGTGGATTATACCATTAAATTCTGTCTTAGTCTTCATTCAACTTGGACTGAGGTTCTCTTTCAAGTTACTCATGTCCTCATTGCCATTTATACTGCTTTGCAAAAAAAAATTAGGTGGGTGAATTTAGGGATAATATGTATTTTTCTTCCCTTAATTAAAATCCTGCTCTGTTATTATTAGGTCTGATCATATAAATATGGCTGGTAGACCACTATTGTACTTTTTGAACCTATCAAATTATTTTATTTTCATAAACAATAAAATTAATGTATATACTCAGAATATATAAGGAGTTTTGTTTAATACCCATATTATTATATGAAAAAGAAGTCCAATGTTTTATCCACATGAAATTTCAACCCTTCTATATTTTTTGACAATTCATACTATTGATTATCTTTTTACTGACAGTTTATAATAAAGATTGTCTGTGTAATCATGTCATCCATTGTCAAAGTTTAACTTCTTCCTTGCTTATCTGGACCCCTTTATTTGTTTTTGTTGTCTGACTGCTGAGGCTGAGACTTCCAGTACTATGTTAAATAGTAATGGTGAGATAGACATCCTTGTCTTGTTCCTGACTGTAGGGGAAAGGGTCTCAGTTTTTCCCCATTGAGGATGATATTAGCTGTGGGTCTTTTGCATGTGGCCTCAAATACATGAAGTTTAGGGAATATCCTACTAAAGAATGAAAGGGTGAACCAGGAAATTAAAGAAGAAATTTAAAAAATACATGGAAGAAAATGAAAAAGAAACCATGACAGTTCAAACTTTTGGGATGCAGCAAAGATAGTCCTAAGAGGGAAGTACACTGCAATAAAGGCTTATCTCAAAAAGAAAGTTCTCAAATATACAATCTAACACTATACCTAAAGAAGCTAGAAAAGGAACAGCAAATAAAGCCTAAATCCAGCAAAAGAAGGGAAATAATAAAGATTAGAGCAGAAATAAATGATATAGAAAGAAGAAATCCAGTAGAAGAGATCAACAAAACCAAGAGCTGGTTCTTGGAGGGGCGCCTGGGTGGCTCAGTCGGTTAAGCGTCCCACTTCGGCTCAGGTCATGATCTCACCGTTCGTGGGTTCAAGTCCCGCATCGGGCTCTGTGCTGACAGCTCAGAGCCTGGAGCCTGCTTCAGATCCTGTGTCTCCCTCTCTCTCTGACCCTCCCCTGCTCACACTGTGTCTCTCTCTCTCTCTCAGAAATAAATAAAACATTAAAAAAAAAGAGCTGGTTCTTGGGAAGAATATATAAGATTGATAAACCCCTAGCCAGACTTATTAAAAAGAAAAGGTAAAGGACCCAAATAGATTAAAATCATGAATGCAAGAGTAGAGATCACAATGACCACTACAGAAATACAATTATAAAAGAACGCTATGAAAAATTATATGCCAACAAATAGACAACCTGGAAGACATGGACAAATTCCTAGAAACACACAAATTACCAAAACTGAGACAGGAAGAAACATAAAATTTAAACAGATCCATAACCAGCAAAGAAATTGAATCAGTAATCAAAAGTCTCCCAACAAGTAAGAGTCTTGGGCCAGATGGCTTCCCAGAGGAGTTCTACCATATATTTAAAGAAGAGTTAATCCCTATTCTACTCAAACTGTTACAAAGAATAGAAATGGAAAGAAAGCTCCCATACTCATTCTATGAAGTCAGCATTACCTTGATTTCAAAACCAGACAAAGACCCCACTAAAAAGGAGAAATAGAGACCAATATCCCTGATGAATCTGGATGCAAAAATTCTCAACAATATTCTAACAAATCAAATTCAACAATACACTAAAAGAATTATTCACCATGATCAAGCGGGATTTATTCCTGGGCTGCAGGTCTGGTTTGATATTCACAAATCAATCATTGTGATGTATCACATTAATAAAATAAAAGATTAAAACTATATTATCCTTTCAATAGATGCAGAAAAAGCATTTAACAAAATACTGCATCCATTATTAACTTTTTAAAAAAACCTCAACAAAGTAGGTATAGGGGTGCCTGGATGCCTCAGTCAGTTAAGTATCTGACACTTGATCTCATCTCAAGTTGTGACCTCACATTTTGTGAGATTAAGCTCCACATCAGGCTCTATGCTGACAGGATGGAGCCTGCTTGGATTTTCTCTCTCCCTGTCTCTCTGCATCTCTACCCACCCCTCACCCAGCACTCTCTCTCAAAATAAACAAATAACTTCAAAAAAAGTAGGGATAGATGGAACAAACGTTAACATCATAAAGGCTAAATACTGTTTAACTCTATGAGTATGTGGCCATTTAATTTGGACATCAAATTCCATTAGTTTACAGTTTGTATTTTATTATTCTGGTAACCAATCATCATAAAAATAAAGACGCCAAGCACTCATCTGGTTTATAACATTGTGATGAAGAGGTTCTAGAAGAATTTGGTACAATTCCATGCAAATATACTTCTACCACTCATTTCCCATTAATTCTATATAGGTCACTAGAGTTCACAAGTATTACACCAAAACATAGCACTCTTATTCTATAAGAAAAAGCCAATCCAAGAATTATTGGTATAACTAGAGTAGTGAGAGCCAGAGTCTCATATCTGACCATTAACTAAAGCAAAACTTCTTTGGAGCTGGTAAAGAAAGAGGAAACTTTTATGTTGTTAATATTTGCACCACCATCTTTCCCTTGTAGCCCCTACCACCTACTGCTGCCCATTAAAGAGTAGATATATAAATTAGGAATAATCCATCTTGGGAAAATAAATTTTTCCCCAACGTTTAACATAAGCTTAGCTAGAAAAGTAAATATCAGAAAAGGCAAGAAGGATCATTAGTCCCCCCCCCCACCTTTTTTTTTTTTACAAAGGATCTTAGATCCACAAAAATTAGAAGATGCAATATTAGAAAAGTTCTATACTTGTCTTAACTCTGACATTCTGTAAGTGTTTTCTAAGGCAAATGCAAGTCAGACTCTGATGCAAAACCACAACACCCTCACTCACAATGTTCAGCATCAAATTACCAAGTAAGCATGATGTTTGTCCCTATGTTAGCCTGACTGACTAATGACAAGTAGGAAACTGCCTGAGTAGGCAGTAGGAATACTCTGAGGTGTCTCCATATGACACCAACATTGGACTGAAATCATCACCTCTGTTATGATGCCTCCAGATTTTTCTTAATTCAATAAACATTAATTGTATTTCTATGATGTTCTAACATGTATGAAACTGTAGGAATTTCAGAGGTACTAGGACATGATTCCACTTTCAGATGACTTAAAATACAGTGAAAAAGACATGCACACAACTATCTGTAATTTAGTGTGATTGGTTTAGGAAATTAATTGTCTCATAATTTGGTTCCCCAAACTGTGAAATACTAGCTAGGACTGATTAAATGACCAAGGCAGGACTGAGGGTGTGCGCCATGACTTAGCATCAACTGGCCATGGTGGAAAAAATCCTTAAGTTGATAAACTGGTAGGAAAGTCAATGGTAAGAAAGCTCTACTGAGATAATCCAACAAATTGGTACTTTGGCTGTGAGAATCCATATTTTTATTCTTATTGAAGTTAAACTGCTAAAAGCTGTGAAATTACAAAAAAACAAAAAGTTAAACTAGAAAACATTTTGGAAGGTCAAGACTTGTTCTGAGAGTTCAAAAAATCAAGTTTGTTCTGGATCCCGAGGGAGAAGGCTTTAAGTAGCTAGTATAAATTAAAGGTATTGTCCGATTTTTGTCCTGCTTGTGGAAGTTCTAAAGGACTGTATATTAAATACACAGGGACAAATATCAGAGCAGTATATTCATCCTCTGAGTATAATGCCACCAAAATTTGAGAAGAGTCCATATTTGAATGAGACATTTGTCAGTCACTTGCATCTTAATGCAGACTAAAGAACAGTATCTTAAATTTAAAAATAGGAGAGAAGATTTTCCTGTGATAGAGACTGACCTTTTTTGCATTTTATTATAAATTCAGAGACAAAGAAATAAGACCAATGGTGGGCTACAATTAATGAAATCAAGACCATAGGTTAGTTAGTTAATAAATAAGCATTACAGAAAAAAAGGACAATGATTAAAAGGTAATATATGTAGTGAGAGATTATAGGACAATGCTATTTTGTTATAGTGTTATTTAATTTGAATACTTGATTTGTAAATTTTTAAGAGTTGCTTGGGAGATCATAAGAATCCCAGATACTTTGAATTTAATACCACTTGAACTTTATGATCCAGCTCAAAGTGACTGTGACAGAAGGGAATACTGTAGAGAAACTGGCAGGCAATCACAAGAGTAACCTTGAGGGTTTTAAAGCAAAGTCATGCCTGCTTCTTCAAATAACTATTTGCTTTCAATAAATCACTCCTGGCTTAGAACGGAGGCTGCCCAGGGCAGGGAGGAGTTAAGTGTGTAATCCTTGGAGCTACATTCACTGAGTTTGAATCCTAGATCTCTCCCTTACTAGCGATTAGACCATGGACATGATACTTAAACTGTGCCGTATTTTTTCTCTGAAAAATACAGAAAATAGCACTTCGCAGTGTCCCTGTGATGACTTAAGTAATTAACATACACAAAGTGTTTGTGAAAGTGTCTGACAAATAGTACATACCATATTCATGTTTTCTTTTATTATTACAACTGGATCCTGCTAAAATCCCCATGTCTGCCCTTGGGACACCAAATGCTCATGCAAGCTGAGCTGTCTGACATAAAATGCATTGATTCTCCAATACTAACATGTTCAACTATGTCCCATCCTCAAATGGCTGTGATGCATACCCAGTCAGATTCAGATAAGAACTCACTAGCAACTGTTATGAACAGGTGATTAATACTGTCAGTGCACCTACTCTTGCCTCATTGCAATTCCTTTCCCACTCTTTTTAAGTTCCTTAAAACCAATGAACTGAAAAGAGCATATCTGAACCTGGTTCTACATGATATTCTGGCCCCAGATGTAAGTAGAGGACTGCAACACCTAAGATTGTCTTTTTGGCTAAAGGTTGGTGAGGGACTAGGAAATAATGAGATGGAAGCTTTGAAAAAAGGGATTCTTCAAAAAATATTTGTAGATAAAATTCTCAGAATGGGTATAGAGTGTAAGGATATCTATATTCCACGTGAACGTTCATCAAAGGATATGAATAGCAGAAGAGACTCTCAATAGTCAGGTAGATAAATGATCTATTCTCTAGTTGTAAATCTCTTTACATGGAAATTCCTGTCTTTGTTCAAAGGCTCATAAACAAAGTGGTTAGGATGGTTGAAATCTAAGCTTTATAAGTGTTCAATTAAAAGGATTTCTTTACAACATAACTGATCTGATTACTTTTGCTGTTCACTGCCCAGTCTACCAAAGACAGAGATCAATTTAAAGTCTGACATGGCATCAAGACTCAAAGAAACCTGGTCATCAGTTCATTACTTTTTGACTCTATCAAGACAATTTGTTCTTCCTGGACCAGATACCTCTTATGGATATGTATATACTTTCCTTGCCTACCATGCTTCTGCAAGCAATGTTTTTATAGTGTTAGGGTATTCAAATAGCAGACTGTATCTGGCCAGGGAATTTAATAAAAAAAGAAGTAAAGAGTGAGTTTAAACTCATGGCATTCACAGATCCTAGCATATACTCAATCATTCAGATACCATAGCCCTTATGAAAAGTGGAAATGGCTTATAAAAGATCCAGTCATCGAGCCAGTTATGAAACAACACCTTGCAAGGTTGAATTGGGTTCCTCTGAAACCAGTATATGCTGTTACTTATTAATCCGTATTCATTTTTTGTTGACTTTTTTTTTTGTTGACTCTTAATCTCTACCAAAGGAAACCACTAAAATGAGAAATTAGAAAGCTTTGATGGTGAACAAACTTTTAATTTTTAAAAAATGCTTATATATTTTTGAGAGAGAGGGAGAGAGACAGTGTGACCAGGGGAGGGGCAGAAAGAGAAGGAGATATAGAATCCAAAGCAGGCTCTAGGCTCTGACCTATCAGCACAGAGCCCCATGTAGGGCTTGAACTGTGAGATCATGATCTAAGCCAAAGTCAGAGGCTTAACTGACTGCACCACCCAGGTGCCCCAATGCTAAACACATTTAATTCTACTGACAATTACCACTCTCTCTTAACATACTGTATAACATTGTTTTCCAAAGTGTATTTCACTGGTCACTGTCTCCCCTAGGATATGTCAGTAAACACTCCATTGCCAAATTATTTTGGAAAATTTGAGACTAAGTTTAAAAAGTTTATCATAAAACTTGTCAAAACATAATATGGCAGTATGCTTTATGAATTTCCAAAAGGAGTAGTATGTATTAGCAGCATATTCCCAATTTATTTGATCATGCAACCTCATTTTCTTTTTTATTATGTTATTATTGTGTTATAGGAAACATTCAATGGAAAATTTGAGGATATGTTTTAAATAATGGTATCTGGATAAGAAGTCATGATAAGAAAATTATGGCTATTATGTTTACAAAGAAATTGTCAACACTGGAATAAAAAAAAGCCCAAACAAAGAAATTTGTTGGATTTTGTATAAACATAGTGTTTGGCTAATTTCTTTAGCTTCAGGAAAGGCAGTATCTAGTGATGACAAATTATTGACCAAAGAGTAGCTGCATTCCCACATTCACGGTACCTCCATTTACTGGTGTGAACATCAAAGCAGTGAGAAATAGGCTGTATACTCTATTCACAGTTATTTACTCAAGGATACTTAACAGTTTATAAGAAATTACTGGAGGTCTCTTCTTTTAGTCAGGCATAAATATATGCAATTATTTTTTGTAAAAATTAGAAAGTATTTGGTCAACAGATTTGTCAAACACAGTAAAGATACAAACATCTGCAATGGAAGGGCACATTTGTTTTTATTTCCAGAGCATTTTAAAACAAGGAGGTGGCATTCAATTCTCAGAAGCTGACAAACTACCCGGTAAAGAAATGGAATTGTCAATCTTCCACCTGTGACAAAAGATACAAAAGCAACTAACTGAACAATCCTGCTTGATTGGTTTGTTTTTGTATTTCTAATGTTAGAGAAAAAACTAGGCAAAATTAAGAGACAGACATGAAATGTTACTCACAAATGAACAAATACTTTCAAATCCATGTGTTGACAGGATATTTGACTTTTGACTTTCGAAGAAGAAAATCATTAAACACTTAAAAGTGTATTTTGGAACTCATAAAACCTGACTTCTTAAACAAGCGATGATTGTATAGACTGTTCTGTGATGTAAGTACCACGTATTTCCTTTTTACATTGCCTCTCTTCTTTGCATATAAAAGTCTTTCTTTCCAAGATCTGTTGGCATTATTTTAAGAGTGAAATTGCATACTCCTTAAATATAAGCTTTTAAATGGGAAATTATGTCATTTAAAATAGGCCATCAATTAATAGAAACAGTTACTTCACACACTAATGTTGTTGCTGGGTATGGTCGGTCCCTTTGCCAAAAACTTGAGCTTTCAGCCAATTAACAAATTGGACTCTATTCCATCTTTTTAATGTCTTCAATATAAAATACTGAATATATGAACGAATGAGTAAATGTAATTTTCTTTACTGTATTAGGTACAAATTTTAAAATGACTAAAAAGCAAGCTTTCAAACTCTCAAAAACCTTATAATCTATTCTATTATGAAGAACAGATATAAAGAAATAATTACTAAAATATAATTTTATTAATATAGCTATGCACATAAGAAAACAGAAAAAAAGGATTATGTATAAAGTCTTTAGGGGTAGGGTATGGGGAAAGATCCCACTGAAGATTGCCAGCGTGGGTGCTGGGAGATGAGGGGGAGGCTGTGGGAAGAAAGAACACCCTGATTAAAGGAGAAAATGTGAACAAGGCCATGCAGACAAGAAGTGGTGTGCTGAATATGACAAATAATGAGCAGTTTACGTTTACTGGAGCATAAGGAGAAGAGATGTTTAGAGACAAGGCTGGAGCAGTGAACCAGGTAGAGCTCCTGATCAGGAGGTTTAGGTGATGGTAAACCCTTGCAAGTCTTTAAGCTGGGTAGTGACAAGGTCAGTTATTCATTTAAGTGGGGCAAAGTTAAATAAGGGACAAGAGATATAGATGGGCTGAACTAGGATGGATGTAGAAAAGAAGGGGAAAGCCTTACAAAGGCAGAATTCTTTTCTGCCCTCTGTAACACAGAGCCTTCTAGTTATTATTTTATAACACATATTGCATTTAATTGGAGTCAAATTTGAAATTCAATAAGGTGTGGGAGATATGTGAATGGGACAAGTCAGGAATATATGCTAGATTTATAACTTAGTTAACAGGAGAACAGTGATACTGAAATAGAAAATACAGAGAGATCAGTAGATTTGGACAAAAGATAGGATTCAGAGTGAGATAATGACTACTGATCCATTTCTAGACATGCTGAGTTTCAGATTTCTGTGGTATATTAAGGCAGACATGTTGCATGGATAGTTGCTTATGAAGCTGGGTATGAATGTGAAGTACAACAAAGACATCTAGAATTAAGATTAAGGTATTAGCAGTATCTGGATATTGAAATTATAGCAGATGAGAAGATGCAAGGACAAAGTATAGAAGTGGAAGGTAAGTGGACTGAGGAGATAGCCTGGAGAAACAGCTCTAGTTAATGGTGTACACAAGGAGAGTTCGTGAAGAAGATAGGCATGGCAGGACATGGTAAGCACACATGATATGGTAAGACATACATAGTAAGACATGATAGAGTTAAGATATACAAGAGAATCAGAAGGGTTTGGTATCAAGGACCCAATCAGATTTTATTTAATTATTATTTATTTTTTCAATATTTATTTATTTTGAGAGGAAGGGAGGAGGGAGAGTGCAAGTGAGTGTAAGTGGGAGAGGAGCAGAGAGAGAGGGAAAGAGAATCCCAAGCAGGCTCTGTGCTAATAGCAGGAGGTGGGGCTTGATCTCAGGAACCATGTGATCATGAGCTGAAATCAAGAGTCAGATACTTAACTGACTGAGCCACCCAAATGCCCCATTAAGTTTATTTACTTACTCTGAGAGACATGGAGAGAGCACAGGCAAGCAGGGAAGGGGGAGAGAGACAGATAGAATCCCAAGCAGGCTCCATGCTTCACAGAGCCCAATATGAGGCTCACACCCAGGAACCATGAGATTATGACCTGAGCTGAAAACAAGAGTTGAATTCTTAACCAACTGAGCCACACAAGTGCCCCAAAGGATAAACAATTTTAATACTAAATGTAACAAATGATGTCCATTAAATACAATTCCAATAATGGCATCTTTAAAAATATGCCTGGATTTTGGCAGGTTGGGAACCATTGGTGTCCTTCCTCCAAAATAATTTCAGTAGAAAGTTGAGGTAAGGGCCAGGTTGCCATGGTAAGTCAAAGACTCTTAGAGGTTCTCACACCATTCTGGGACATGAAAGCCTCAAGAAGGACTGTGGCAGAAATCTTGCTTATGTTTATTTATGTATTTTTTAATCTGTCTCTTCACACTTCACCAACTCAACAAAAATATTTTTCCATGTAACATGAATTAATGTAACAATGGATCTGTGTTCATTAGAATGCACTTTAAGAAAGATGGATTGGAAGCTACACATATTTATCTCTAAAATGGACAAAATGATGCACCAAAAGAAATAATCTGAAAGGGAGGACAACGAAGGGTTTCTAATGAGGAATAAACCATTTCTCAAAATTCAGAAGTGATTATTTCTAAATCTCATTTTTTTATGAGAATACTAGCATGCCCTGACATTTGGCTCAGCTTTATATAGAAAACATTTGCTAAAAAGAGGAGGAAATAATATTGCTTTTGAGGGGATTTTTAGATTTGTTTATCTAGATTTGAACAGAAATTAAATAACTCCTTAGTATATCATT
The DNA here is from genome assembly GCF_008692635.1 of Crocuta crocuta. Lineage (NCBI taxonomy): Eukaryota > Metazoa > Chordata > Mammalia > Carnivora > Hyaenidae > Crocuta > Crocuta crocuta. Next base: position 219,572 of record NW_027531513.1, on the reverse strand, counting down.
CTTAGCTAGAGACCAGTGAAAATGCTTATAAGAGGAGCAAAAACAATCTAACATTCACAGCCTCCTGCAACTTGTCACAAACAGCTATTTTCTTTCTAATAAAATCACTTTCACTAAATGGCAAATATAATACTGTCCAGGAGCCAGGCACCTGTGTATTTGGAATCCATTGCATGTTTATCA
>NW_027531513.1:216724-218487 GCF_008692635.1 Crocuta crocuta | reverse complement strand
TAAAAAAAAAAAAAATATATATATATATATATCATAATACATTAACAAGTAAGAGAAGCTAACATGAATATTGGTTATTTTTCACATCGTCTCTTTCTTGTGTTTTCAATAATGAGTGTATTTATGTGTTTGTATGTGAGAGAAGGGAAGTCATGGTTTGTTTTTCTTCTTTAGGAACAAAATAATTTGATTACATGTCAAGGAAAATAGGAGAGACCAGAGCAAAATCAGTGATATTAGAAATGCTTGTACCACAGTGAATGCACCATCAAATGAGATATTTTTAATGTATATAGATTCTCCATACATCACCAATGCCCATTTTATTTCAAGGAACTTAGAATCTACATAATTTGCTATTAGTAGCTCCTGGAAGAAACTGAAGAACCTGGGAACAAAGACTGAGCAATTCTCTTCAGTCAAATGCATTATCTGTTCTCTGGGTGCTAGCTAAACCCTTCCTCACACTCTGTTTCATAATTAAAACCAGAAGTACAACTGAAATACCAGATAACCTCTGTGACATGATATTCACACTAGAATGAAGAATTAGATTTTAAACAATTATGGAAAAATCACCCTTACATTATTTCTTTACCGAATGCTACTAAACAGTTCCTTCATAAAAAGCAAGCATGAGAAGCAATTAAAAATTAGACAATGCATGTATAAATATCTACTGGTCACCTGATCTATGCAGATCACTCACCAGGTGCTATGGGGAATAAATAAATAATGCAATAGTCCTCACCATCAAGAACTAGAAATTCAATCAAGGCATTAATGCATAGATATGCATCTTGGAGTTAATTCTAAAGCTGCATTTTCTCTGAAGCTCCATGTATATATAATATTACTAGAGAACATTTAAGTTGTCATTTTTTCTTTCTTCCTGCAACAGCTAGCTCATAACAAACACCAATTTTTTTTTCAGTGATACCGTTTAATCATAATGGGATAAAGGGCAAGGGAAAAACAAATAACAATGCATTTACCTTAATGACAAATAAAAAAAAAAGCCTGGTGATTTTCTTAATGGTAACAGCAGTGGAAATGACAGTGGTAATAAAAATGTTATCATTTCTTAAGCACTTATTAACAGCCAGGCAGGAGACCTGATGCTTCACAAACTTTAATTCGTTTATGCCTGTCAACAACTGTTTAGGTCCAAAAAAATCCCCATGTCACTAACAAGAAAAACAAAGTTCAAAGGCATCTAATCCAAAGTTACAAAGAGAAGGACAGATACCATATGTTTGCACATATAGGTGGATTAGGAGGAACTTAATGGAGGACCATGGGGGAGAAGAAGGAGGAAAATAGTTGGAGAGAGGAAGGGAGGCAAACCATGAGAGACTCTTGAATGTTGAGGACGAACTGAGGGATGATGGGGGTGAGAGACAGGGGAAAGGGGGTGAGGGACAGGGGAAGGGGGGTGAGGGGCATGGAGGAGGGCACTTGTTGGGATGAGCACTGGGTGTTATATGGAAACCAACAAGTCCAAATGACATATTTAAATGGAATCCTATACTGTCTTAGGTCAACTGAATTGCAGAGTGAGCAAGCACCCTATTGGAAGGCAGTTATGCTCACTACTATACCACCAATGCAGACAAGCAAGCTCCCTATTGATGGTCTGTCATCTTCATCAGCAAAGGTGGATCATATTATTTATTGCAACACCGCATTTCCCAAAGGTGGCCAAGCCAGTATATCCTACTGAACAAGCTTTTTATTTTTTTTTTTTTTTAAATTTGGTGGTA